>NC_069501.1:1037172142-1037297142 GCF_027579735.1 Bombina bombina
CTAAAGACCCTGTGTGTATGTGCTCATCTTACCTTCATAGACTTCTCTCCTACTGCTGGAGGATCACACAGCACCGCACAAGGGGGAAGTGTAGGGAGGAGGGAAGTTTCTAAGGCAACACTTCCTGTGTAAACAAGCAGCAGTGCCGATCACAGCTCAGGCACAGCTGCTATGAGGAGAAAGAAAATGACTACAATATAAGATCACAATGATTCCTCCCCAGCACAAATGCCAGTATCGTTCACTGCACAGTGCCTGGATCTGACTGGCTGCTGCTCAGTGCTCTTACTCACTAAAGCTTTGGGGGCAACTGCCAAGCCGAACTCCAGCACTGCAGTGTTCCACATCACATGTCATACACAGCCGCAGCCCACACTCTACTGTGCTTTAGCTCCTGCTTGACCCACACATGTGTTACACATACAGTGTGTCTGTGACTGCAGTACAGTAGTCCAGCCTAGTCAGTGTGTGTGCGGGGCTAAGGCTACCGGCATCCCCACAGCCCTACCAATCACATAAATATAACATTTTGGGGCTAGCTAAAATCACTCAGTGTGTAATAGTGGGTGGGGGCTAAGGCAGCCGCAGCCCACAGGGCAAATGCCCGGTATGCCCTAGGGTCAGTCCGGGGCCTGCACACCAGGAATATAAACAGATCACTGACAGAACTGCTAAATGTTTCACACTGCAGTGGATCCGTGAATGCATTATGTAAAACCGCAAATACATATAAACAGAGTACAGTGAATTTCTGATTCAACGGTATTGACTTGAATATTCAGTTTCTCATAGGACATATCGGATCTCATCAATTGAATCAGAAATGTATTTGCGGTTTTACATAATGCATTCACGAATCCACTGCAGTGTGAAACATTTAGCAGTTCTGTCAGTGATCTGTCTATAGCTACACGAGTTGCAGCCCACTGTCAGCCAAACATCTTGCATTTACAGAAGCTGCGGCTAAAAATGAAACAATGAGAAATTTTTAAATAAAAATAAAATATAAAGAATAACGTTATGTAAAATCAAACAAAAAAAAAACGATGCAATAAAAGTCTGACATTTTTTTTGTTTTTGAAGAGAAAGTTTTTTAAAAAAAACATTTGAATAAGTAAAATAGTATATAAATTATTATGCTTACAAAATCTAAAAAATCCAGAGAGCTAACTTAGTCAGATTCAGAGCGCAATTGACTAATAATAGCTGAACAGTGCACTGACAAGCCGGTCTCACACAGCTGTCATTCAGTGAAAACGGCTGCAGTGCAACTGAACAACTAAATCTATGAAGCTCGTTCACAAAGTTAATGAGAACGAGCTTCATAGAAGCTGCAAAGAGTTTCCCTTTTATGCGCATGCTTGGAAGTGAAGGAGTGAAGCAGGGAGTGCGCATACAGTCTATATAGACAACGCGCGTTACAACATGGCGGCTAGCACCACATTCAGTAGGCGGTGGTTTAGGGGTAATATTGGAGCTGAAAAATAATTGAGCAGATGCTAGGAAAATAAAAAAAGTAAGCAACAATGTTTAATATAATACAAAAAGGTTTTAATAAAAAGTTAATCACAGAAAAAATGATGGTGTTTAGGTTCCCTTTAATGTAAAAATAGCTTAATGTAGCAAAATTCACCTAAACATCGATCAATTGCCTTGAAACTTGGCACAAACTCAGTTTGTCACTTTCCAAACCTATCCTAGAAGTTTCATGGTATTTGGTTTCCCACAAGGCAAATGAGTGGCATTAAGCTTGTTTTTTGGGGAGCTTAATGTGGCTTAATGTACAAAATTGAACTTAGATCTTAACCAATTTCCCCCAAACTTCTCACAATATATTAATCTATCTATTCAAACATATTCTGAAAATTTTAGGACATTTGATAAAACATAACAGAAGTTATTTACATTTAACAATTTTTTTACAATCCTAAAACATTTAATGTGAGCAGCTTAATGTAAAAAGAGCTTAATGTACCAAAATTCACCAAAACTTCAATCAATTGCCTTGAAACTTGGCACAAACTCAGTTTTTCACTTTCCAAATCTATCCTAGAAGTTTCATGGATTTTGGTGTCCCACAAGGCAAATGAGTGACATTAAGCTTGTTTTTTGGGGAGCTTAATGTAGCTTAATGAGTAAAAAAGTGGCCAAATGTTAATCAATTGCTGCAAAATTTTGCACAACCCAAGATTTCCACTATCCAAGCCTATCCTAGAGGTTTCATGGATTTTGGAGATCCACAAGGCAAATGAGCGACATAGATTAATGTATTGTGAGAAGTTTGGGGGAAATTGGTTAAGATCTAAGTTTAATTTTGTACGTTAAGCCACATTAAGCTCCCCAAAAAACAAGCTTAATGTCACTCATTCGCCTTGTGGAAAACCAAAATCCATGAAACTTCTAGGATAGGCTTGGATAGTGGAAATCTTGGGTTGTGCAAAATTATGCAGCAATTGATTAACATTTGGCCACTTTTTTACTCATTAAGCTACATTAAGCTCCCCAAAAAACAAGCTTAATGTCACTCATTTGCCTTGTAGGACACCAAAATCCATGAAACTTCTAGTATATGTTTGGAAAGTGAAAAACTGAGTTTGTGCCAAGTTTCAAGGCAATTGATTGAAGTTTTGGTGAATTTTGGTACATTAAGCTCTTTTTACATTAAGCTGCTCACATTAAATGTTTTAGGATTGTAAAAAAAATGTTAAATGTGAATAACGTTTTGTATGTTTTATCAAATTTCCTGAAATTTTCAGAATATGTTTGAATAGATAGATTAATGTATTGTGAGAAGTTTGGGGGAAATTGGTTAAGATCTAAGTTTAATTTTGTACGTTAAGCCACATTAAGTTCCCCAAAAAACAAGCTTAATGTCACTCATTCGCCTAGTGGAAAACCAAAATCCATGAAACTTCTAGGATAGGCTTGGATAGTGGAAATCTTGGGTTTTGCAAAATTATGTAGCAATTGATTAACATTTGGCCACTTTTTACTCAATAAGCCACATTAAGCTCCCCAAAAAACAAGCTTAATGTCACTCATTTGCCTTGTAGGACACCAAAATCCATGAAACTTCTAGTATATGTTTGGAAAGTGAAAAACTGAGTTTGTGCCAAGTTTCAAGGCAATTGATTGAAGTTTTAGTGAATTTTGGTACATTAAGCTCTTTTTACATTAAGCTGCTCACATTAAATGTTTTAGGATTGTAAAAAAAATGTTAAATGTGAATAACGTTTTGTATGTTTTATCAATTTTCCTGAAATTTTCAGAATATGTTTGAATAGATAGATTAATGTATTGTGAGAAGTTTGGGGGAAATTGGTTAAGATCTAAGTTCAATTTTGTACGTTAAGCCACATAAAGCTCCCCAAAAAACAAGCTTAATGTCACTTATTTGCCTTGTGGGAAACCAAATACCATGAAACTTCTAGGATAGGTTTGGAAAGTGACAAACTGAGTTTGTGCCAAGTTTCAAGGCAATTGATTGATGTTTAGGTGACTTTTGGTACATTAAGCTCTTTTTACATTAAGCTGCTCACATTAAATGTTTTAGGATTGTAAAAAAAATTGTTAAATTTGAATAACTTTTGGTATGTTTTATCAAATTTCCTGAAATTTTCAGAGTATGTTTGAATAGATAGATTAATGTATTGTGAGAAGTTTGGGGGAAATTGGTTAAGATCTAAGTTTAATTTTGTACGTTAAGCCACATTAAGCTCCCCAAAAAACAAGCTTAATGTCACTCATTCGCCTTGTGGAAAACCAAAATCCATGAAACTTCTAGGATAGGCTTGGATAGTGGAAATCTTGGGTTGTGCAAAATTATGTAGCAATTGATTAACATTTGGCCACTTTTTACTCAATAAGCCACATTAAGCTCCCCAAAAACAAGCTTAATGTCACTCTTTGCCTTGTGGGACACCAAAATCCATGAAACTTCTAGGATAGGTTTGGAAAGTGAAAAACTGAGTTTGTGCTAAGTTTCAAGGCAATTGATTGAAGTTTTGGTGAATTTTGGTGCATTAAGCTCTTTTAACATTAAGCTGCTCACATTAAATGTTTTAGGATTGTAAAAAAAATGTTAATTTCGAATAACTTTTGGTATGTTTTATCAAATTTCCTGAAATTTTCAGACTATGTTTGAATAAATAGATTAATATATTGTGAGAAGTTTGGGGGAAATTGGTTAAGATCTAAGTTTAATTTTGTACGTTAAGCCACATTAAGCTCCCCAAAAACAAGCTTAATGTCACTCATTTGCCTTGTGGGAAACCAAATACCATGAAACTTCTAGGATAGGTTTGGAAAGTGACAAACTGAGTTTGTGCCAAGTTTCAAGGCAATTGATCGATGTTTAGGTGACTTTTGGTACATTAAGCTCTTTTTACATTAAGCTGCTCACATTAAGGCCTAGATTTGGAGTTTGGCGGTAAAAGGGCTGTTAACGCTCCGCGGGCTTTTTTCTGGCCGCACCATAAAATTAACTCTGGTATCGAGAGTTCAAACAAATGCTGCGTTAGGCTCCAAAAAAGGAGCGTAGCGCATTTTTACGGCAAATGCAACTCTCGATACCAGCGGTGCTTACGGACGCGGCCAGCCTCAAAAACGTGCTCGTGCACGATTCCCCCATAGGAAACAATGGGACTGTTTGAGCTGAAAAAAAACCTAACACCTGCAAAAAAGCAGCGTTCAGCTCCTAACGCAGCCCCATTGTTTCCTATGGGGAAACACTTCCTACGTCTGCACCTAACACTCTAACATGTACCCCGAGTCTAAACACCCCTAGCCTTACACTTATTAACCCCTAATCTGCCGCCCCCGCTATCGCTGACACCTGCATATTTTTTTTAACCCCTAATCTGCCGCTCCGTAAACCGCCGCAACCTACGTTATCCCTATGTACCCCTAATCTGCTGCCCTAACATCGCCGACCCCTAGATTATATTTATTAACCCCTAATCTGCCCCCCACAACGTCGCCGACACCTGACTACACTTATTAACCCCTAATCTGCCGAGCGGACCTGAGCGCTACTATAATAAAGTTATTAACCCCTAATCCGCCTCACTAACCCTATCATAAATAGTATTAACCCCTAATCTGCCCTCCCTAACATCGCCGACACCTACCTTCAATTATTAACCCCTAATCTGACGACCGGAGCTCACCGCTATTCTAATAAATGTATTAACCCCTAACGCTAAGTCTAACCCTAACACTAACACCCCCATAACTTAAATATAATTTACATCTAACGAAATTAATTAACTCTTATTAAATAAATGATTCCTATTTAAAGCTAAATACTTACCTGTAAAATAAATCCTAATATAGCTACAATATAAATTATAATTACATTGTAGCTATTTTAGGATTAATATTTATTTTACAGGCAACTTTGTAATTATTTTAACTAGGTACAATAGCTATTAAATAGTTAAGAACTATTTAATAGCTACCTAGTTAAAATAATAACAAATTTACCTGTAAAATAAATCCTAACCTAAGATATAATTAAACCTAACACTACCCTATCAATAAAATAATTAAATAAACTACCTACAATTACCTACAATTAACCTAACACTACACTATCAATAAATTAATTAAACACAATTGCTACAAATAAATACAATTAAATAAACTAGCTAAAGTACAAAAAATAAAAAAGAACTAAGTTACAAAAAATAAAAAAATATTTACAAACATAAGAAAAATACTACAACAATTTTAAACTAATTACACCTACTCTAAGCCCCCTAATAAAATAACAAAGCCCCCCAAAATAAAAAATTCCCTACCCTATTCTAAATTAAAAAAGTTACAACCTCTTTTACCTTACCAGCCCTGAACAGGGCCCTTTGCGGGGCATGCCCCAAGAATTTCAGCTCTTTTGCCTGTAAAAGAATAAATACAATACCCCCCCCCAACATTACAACCCACCACCCACATACCCCTAATCTAACCCAAACCCCCCTTAAATAAACCTAACACTAAGCCCCTGAAGATCTTCCTATCTTGTCTTCACCATACCAGGTTCACCGATCCGTCCTGGCTCCAACATCTTCATCCAACCCAAGCGGGGGTTGGCGATCCATCATCCGGTGCTGAAGAGGTCCAGAAGAGGCTCCAAAGTCTTCCTCCTATCCGGCAAGAAGAGGACATCGGGACCGGCAAACTTCTTCTCCAAGCGGCATCTTCGATCTTCTTCCATCCGGTGCGGAACGGGTCCATCTTGAAGCAGGCGACGCGGATCCATCCTCTTCTTCCGTTGTCTCCCGACGAATGACGGTTCCTTTAAGGGACGTCATCCAAGATGGGGTCCCTTGAATTCCGATTGGCTGATAGGATTCTATCAGCCAATCGGAATTAAGGTAGGAATATTCTGATTGGCTGATGGAATCAGCCAATCAGAATCAAGTTCAATCCGATTGGCTGATCCAATCAGCCAATCAGATTGATCTCGCATTCTATTGGCTGATCGGAACAGCCAATAGAATGCGAGCTCAATCTGATTGGCTGATTGGATCAGCCAATCGGATTGAACTTGATTCTGATTGGCTGATTCCATCAGCCAATCAGAAAATTCCTACCTTAATTCCGATTGGCTGATAGAATCCTATCAGCCAATCGGAATTCGAGGGACGCCATCTTGGATGACGTCCCTTAAAGGAACCGTCATTCGTCGGGAGACAACGGAAGAAGAGGATGGATCCGCGTCGCCTGCTTCAAGATGGACCCGCTCCGCACCGGATGGAAGAAGATCGAAGATGCCGCTTGGAGAAGATGTTTGCCGGTCCGGATGTCCTCTTCTTGCCGGATAGGAGGAAGACTTTGGAGCCTCTTCTGGACCTCTTCAGCACCGGATGATGGATCGCCAACCCCCGCTTGGGTTGGATGAAGATGTTGGAGCCAGGACGGATCGGTGAACCTGGTATGGTGAAGACAAGGTAGGAAGATCTTCAGGGGCTTAGTGTTAGGTTTATTTAAGGGGGGTTTGGGTTAGATTAGGGGTATGTGGGTGGTGGGTTGTAATGTTGGGGGGGGGGTATTGTATTTATTCTTTTACAGGCAAAAGAGCTGAAATTCTTGGGGCATGCCCCGCAAAGGGCCCTGTTCAGGGATGGTAAGGTAAAAGAGCTTGTAACTTTTTAAATTTAGAATAGGGTAGGGAATTTTTTATTTTGGGGGGCTTTGTTATTTTATTAGGGGGCTTAGAGTAGGTGTAATTAGTTTAAAATTGTTGTAATATTTTTCTTATGTTTGTAAATATTTTTTTATTTTTTGTAACTTAGTTCTTTTTTATTTTTTGTACTTTAGCTAGTTTATTTAATTGTATTTATTTGTAGCAATTGTGTTTAATTAATTTATTGATAGTGTAGTGTTAGGTTAATTGTAGGTAATTGTAGGTAGTTTATTTAATTATTTTATTGATAGGGTAGTGTTAGGTTTAATTATATCTTAGGTTAGGATTTATTTTACAGGTAAATTTGTTATTATTTTAACTAGGTAACTATTAAATAGCTATTGTACCTGGTTAAAATAAATACCAAGTTGCCTGTAAAATAAATATTAATCCTAAAATAGCTATAATATAATTATAATTTATATTGTAGCTATATTAGGATTTATTTTACAGGTAAGTATTTAGCTTTAAATAGGAATCATTTATTTAATAAGAGTTAATTAATTTCGTTAGATGTAAATTATATTTAAGTTAGGGGGGTGTTAGTGTTAGGGTTAGACTTAGCTTTAGGGGTTAATCAATTTATTAGAATAGCGGTGAGCTCCGGTCGTCAGATTAGGGGTTAATAATTGAAGGTAGGTGTCGGCGATGTTAGGGAGGGCAGATTAGGGGTTAATACTATTTATGATAGGGTTAGTGAGGCGGGTTAGGGGTTAATAACTTTATTATAGTAGCGCTCAGGTCCGCTCGGCAGATTAGGGGTTAATAAGTGTAGTCAGGTGTCGGCGACGTTGTGGGGGGCAGATTAGGGGTTAATAAATATAATCTAGGGGTCGGCGATGTTAGGGCAGCAGATTAGGGGTACATAGGGATAACGTAGGTTGCGGCGGTTTACGGAGCGGCAGATTAAGGGTTAAAAAAATATGCAGGTGTCAGCGATAGCGGGGGCGGCAGATTAGGGGTTAATAAGTGTAATACAGGGGTCGGCGGGGTTAGGGGCAGCAGATTAGGGGTACATAAGTATAACGTAGGTGGCGGTCGGCAGATTAGGGGTTAAAAATTTTAATCGAGTGGCGGCGATGTGGGGGGAGCTCGGTTTAGGGGTACATAGGTAGTTTATGGGTGTTAGTGTACTTTAGGGTACAGTAGTTAAGAGCTTTATGAACCGGCGTTAGCCAGAAAGCTCTTAACTCCTGCTATTTTCAGGCGGCTGGAATTTTGTCGTTAGAGCTCTAACGCTCACTTCAGAAACGACTCTAAATACCGGCGTTAGAAAGATCCCATTGAAAAGATAGGATACGCAAATGGCGTAGGGGGATCTGCGGTATGGAAAAGTCGCGGCTGAAAAGTGAGCGTTAGACCCTTTAATCACTGACTCCAAATACCAGCGGGCGGCCAAAACCAGCGTTAGGAGCCTCTAACGCTGGTTTTGACGGCTACCGCCGAACTCCAAATCTAGGCCTAAATGTTTTAGGATTTTAAAAAAATAGTTAAATGTGAATAACTTTTGGTATGTTTTATCAAATGTTCTGAAATTTTCAGAATATGTTTGAATCCATAGATTAATGTATTGTGTTAAGTTTGGTGGAAATTGGTTAACATCTAAGTTCAATTTTGTACGTTAAGCCACATTAAGCTCACCAAAAAACAAGCTTAATGTCACTCATTTGCCTTGTTGAATTCCAAAATCCATGAAACCTCTAGGATAGGCTTGGATAGTGGAAATCTTGGGTTGTGCAAAATTATGCAGCAATTGATTAACATTTGGGCACTTTTTTACTCATTAAGCTACATTAAGCTCCCCAAAAAACAAGCTTAATGTCACTCATTTGCCTTGTAGGACACCAAAATCCATGAAACTTCTAGTATATGTTTGGAAAGTAAAAAACTGAGTTTGTGCCAAGTTTCAAGGCAATTGATTGAAGTTTTGGTGAATTTTGGTACATTAAGGTCTTTTTACATTAAGCTGCTCACATTAAATGTTTTAGGATTGTAAAAAAAATGTTAAATGTGAATAACGTTTTGTATGTTTTATCAAATTTCCTGAAATTTTCAGAATATGTTTGAATAGATAGATTAATGTATTGTGAGAAGTTTGGGGGAAATTGGTTAAGATCTAAGTTTAATTTTGTACGTTAAGCCACATTAAGCTCCCCAAAAAACAAGCTTAATGTCACTCATTCGCCTTTTGGAAAACCAAAATCCATGAAACTTCTAGGATAGGCTTGGATAGTGGAAATCTTGGGTTGTGCAAAGTTATGCAGCAATTGATTAACATTTGGCCACTTTTTTACTCATTAAGCTACATTAAGCTCCCCAAAAAACAAGCTTAATGTCACTCATTTGCCTTGTAGGACACCAAAATCCATGAAACTTCTAGTATATGTTTGGAAAGTGAAAAACTGAGTTTGTGCCAAGTTTCAAGGCAATTGATTGAAGTTTTGGTGAATTTTGGTACATTAAGCTCTTTTTACATTAAGCTGCTCACATTTAATGTTTTAGGATTGTAAAAAAAATGTTAAATGTGAATAACGTTTTGTATGTTTTATCAAATTTCCTGAAATTTTCAGAATATGTTTGAATAGATTGTGGAACAACCGGAATCCTTGCACTCAAAAAGGGTTAGTAGGGAAGGGTAAAAGTGAATAAAGTACCGCCAGGCTAAGGCTTAAAAATGTAAAGCTCCTTTATTTGAAAAAAACATAAAAGGCATACACGCCAACAAGGTGACAAGGTCAAACGCGTTTCATAGCTCTCACTTCATCAGTGACCTATACCAACACCTGAAAACTCATCCTTAATAAAGGTGTTTAACCACTCCCATTACAGGTGCAGAACATTAGCTCAGGTGAATCAGAAAAAAGGAGGGCAATCTTTATTCAATACATGTATTGTGTGATTTCTAACAGATAAGCGTATTTACATATTTGTAGTGAGTGTGACAGAAACATTTTCATTTCAAATTGTCAAATCCTATTTACTATCAAATCTAATTTCAATACAAAATTCTAAACTAATATATATAGGACTGACAGCATATTCCTAATTAATTTAATCCATCATATTTATTACCAAACACTACCATAATTTTTATTCATATGAAAACAATTCCATTATACATTTATTACACCATTTTGAAAGAGAAATTGAAATATTCATATCTATCAACCTATCATAAGAGGGGGAATTGTATTATTAGAGTGCATGGGGTAACTAAATATACTTAAACTGCCCAATTATCTCTAAATTTCTCTAAAAATTATTATATGGATATAGTGGGAAAGGATACATATCAAAATTTATAGTGCATTCCAATGAAATATGAATATATGTCAATTACACACTATAACCATAGTCTAACTATTCTACATAAAGTTTAATATCCCAATCAGAATTAAGTCCATTTGGGACCCTTGTGTTTAGCTGGAAAATCCAGTATACTTCCTTTTGACTTAAAATTTTGAGTCTGTTTCCTCCCCTTTTGGGTCTCCTAACATGTTGTATGCCCTGAAAGCTTAGTAGACTTTTATTCCCATTGTGTTCATTCTTAAAATGCAGGGCAACTGGAGTGTCTGAATTCTCATCTCCAATTGACCTCAAATGCTCCAAGATTCTAGTTTTCAGGGTTCTGGTCGTTTGACCAACATACTTTATGTTGCAAAGTTTGCACGTGAGTAAATATATCACGTACGAGGTATTACAATTTATATACTCCTTAATTTTGAAAGACTTATCATCACCTATGGATCTAAAGGTATCACCCAATATGGCATATGAACATGATGTACATTTTCTGCTTCCACAGTGAAAAAAGCCTTTTTTTGGTGTAAGCCAATTATCTATATTGTTTGTTGGAAGCATTGAAGGAGAAAGAATATTGGCCAATGTTCTCGATTTACGTGTCACATATTTACATCCTCCCTCTATGATCTTATCCATGGTTTCATCAACACTAAGAATAGGGAGGGACTGTTTAATGATTTGACAAATGTCACTGTACTCTTTGCTATACATTGTGATAAACACGGGTCTCTGCTGGTAATCAGTCTTTTCCTTCAACTTGCCTTTAATCATCTCTTGTCTAGCCATAGAATCCACTTGTTTCTTGGCCTCTTTCAAATCCTGTATTTTATATCCCCTCTCTAAAAAACGTTCTGTAGTCTTCTCTGAATGTAACTCATATGCCTCTGTAGTGCTACAGTTTCTTTTTGTCCTCATGTACTGGCCTTTTGGTATGGCCCTTATCACATGTCTTGGATGGTTAGATTTAGCCATCAGAAGGGTGTTTCCTGCACTCTCTTTCCTGTATAACTCTACTTCGATGTTATGTGTGTCAATGTTAGGCTTTATTAGCACATCAAGGAAAGGCATTTCCTTTCTACTCGTGTTCATAGTGAACCGCAGGTTCTGGTGATTGTCAGATAGATAATTAAAAAAGTCATCTACCATCGAATCATCGCCTTTAAATATAAACACAAGGTCGTCTATATAGCGGCCGTAATACGCTATTTTTTCTTTGAAGGGATTACCGTCACCAAAGACACGGGACAGCTCCCACCAACCTAAAAATAGGTTGGCATATGTGGGGGCAAATTTAGCTCCCATTGCTGTCCCCTGTCTTTGGCGATAGTAATCCCCCTCAAATAGAAAAAAATTATGTGAAAGCAAAAATTCAATAGATTTCAATATGAATTCTGTGAGATTAGCATCATAATCTGTGAACATCTCTAAGCATGATTGTATAGCCTCTATACCTTTGTCATGAGGGATGGAGGTATAGAGGGACACAACATCAATGGTTATAATACTATGATCATCCAACCATTCCACTTGCTCAATCTGTTTAATAAATTCTGTCGTGTCCCTAATATAGCTCCTAAGGCTCAATACAATAGGTTGTAGTAAAGTATCTATCATGGCACTTAAAGGTTCATTCAATGAACCTATGCCCGCAACTATGGGGCGTCCTGGGGGCGAGGTCATGCTCTTGTGAATCTTTGGGAGGTAATGGAAGATTGGTACTATAGAGTGTTCAACCAACAAAAACTCCAAATTTGACTTAGTTATAGCACCAATCATAACCGCCCAATCCAAAAGATCATGAAGTATCCTCCTGTACCTAAAAGTAGGATTAAAGGGGAGTTTCTCATAAACCTCCTCGTCCTGTAACTGTCGAAAGGCCTCTTTTACATAATCAATTCTGTTAAGGACAACAACATTTCCCCCCTTATCAGAGTTACGTATTACAATAGATGAATTATTCTTAAGTTGTTTAATCGCAATCCTGTCATGTTTGCTCATATTATCATTTTTGAAGGTTTCACATTTGTCTACCTTTCTTTTGTATAGTTCTGTCACTTCCTTCTCAACTGTTTTATGAAAAATTTCTATACTGTTGTTTCTAATATGTCTAGGATAGAAATCAGATCTACTTTTAAACTTTTTTAGGGGAATGTCAGTACTCTTTAAGTTGTGGATATCACCACCTGCTTCCCTCTGTAGATCTGTTAGATCCATTTCAGCACATATATCAACAAAAGATAGAATCCTATCATCCTGTACTACCTCCTCATTTTGATTACTATCCTCATATGTATCCAAACCATCGTTGTTACCCATTGTTTCAAAAAAATATTTCTTAAGGGTAAGTGATCGCACAAATTTATTAATATCAACAATGGTTTGGAACAAATCAAAATGTGAACTTGGTGCAAAATTTAATCCCAAAGATAGCACTTTTATCTGATTTTGAGTCAGTTTAACAGATGATAGATTGATTACATTTTTAGATCCTAAACATATTTCCTGCTCTGTGTTCTCCGTTGTCTCCTGGGATAACGGTGTGTCCTCCCTTGGCCTCCCTGAAGACCTCTGCCTACCCCTGCCCCTCCTACCTCTTCTTGTCCTACGTTTTTTTCTTTTACTCTGGTGTGTAAAATGCCCTTCAAGTTTTTTGAAACCTGAGAATTAGGAATAACATTATCTTCCCTGTCTGAAGAGGGCTGTAAAACAAAGGATGTTGAAGAATTAACATCCTCTGTAACCCCCTCAAAATCTGATGAATCGTAATCATACTCTGTATCAGTTTCATTGAACTTGACTTTCTTTTTATCTTGTTTCAAATTACTGTTAACTCTCTGTCTCTTCCTCCCTCCTGTATGCATCCATCTATAAACATTTCCCTTCTCATAGTCATCCTTATCTCTTGATATTTTTGATTTCTTAAAGAACCACAGATTTTCTCTAAATTCTTCCACTACTCTTTTGATTTTATCATCATAGCCCTTAAACTCAGGTTTACTGGATAACGGGCGGATGTAATCCTGTACTTTTTTAATCTCTAAAATCAAAGTGGATCTCTGTTGTTTCTTATATTCTATGAGTAAATCCATAAGGGCTAGGGAACATTGGGTTAATAGCTCGTTCCATTTTTTAATGAAATCTATATCTGCTACCTCAAAGGAAGGGAATTTCTTTATTCGTAGGCCCCTTGGAATACGGTGAAACTTTTTATAAATGTTAAATGTTTTAACATCAATCTCCAGCCTGATGTCCTGTTTTAGCAATTTGTCCATTTTAAAGAAAAGTGAGTCCAAACTTTCTCTTTCTTCCTGTTCTAGCTTATCATCATCATAGTCCTCACAGTCCTCATAAGTTTCTTCAAAAGTTTGGAATACATAACTTTCAGCTGCCATGACTCCAAAAAATGTTCCTATAAAGCAGCACACTTCATGCAATAATTCCCAGAGATATAAACTGGTTTATGTGATAGACTTTCTGCAGGTGCTCAAAATGGATTTTTAGAATACACTTTCATGCACAGATCAAAACAGCACTTCTGATGCATAAGTCCCAAAAGAAAGTATTGCTGTATAAAATAATTCCACTGTTATATGCAGAAATTCAAACAGTATATCTCATATAGAAATTCCGGAAGTGCAACCTGCTGTTATATTAAGGAATTTCTCACTCATGTTTCTCATGCAAGTATGATAGCGTTTAACATGATTAGTTAAAGTGTCCATTACTTTCTTTGGAGAATTGGCTTTTGAAATATCATCCAAATAATATTCCAATTTTAAGCCTTTAAAAGACAACTCCAATTTTAAATTGTTGTGGTAGCCTTGATGGAAATTACTGGCAAATTAATCCCAAGTGTCACTTATCTGTATTAATAAGATGTATAATTCATAGTGCCGCTCCAATTCAAAACACCCTGTTTGGCGTGTAGCCTAATAAATATGTATATATATATATATGTTCATATGCGGTACATTCACCCAACCTAACCCTGTCAGACTATTAGTGTAAAACAGATGCAAAAGATACAGGAACTCCGTTATTAATGTAGAGAGGTATATGCAGATAATAATCACTGTTCAAAGTAGATACGTGTTATTCACAATATTCGCCACACGAGCTGCTTACCCAATGGTGAAGAATAAGTAATCCAATGCCACACTCCGTTCGTAGGCGCTCAGTGTGTAGAAGAGTTCCATTCACCTCTCTCTTCTCACGTTCACCGTGCTGTGTCTTCTCTGTCGCTGCCGCTGCAGCTGTACCCTGTCTCACCTCCTCAGCGCTCCCCACGGGAGCTGTGATCAAGACAAAGGTTCCGGTCTGACTGGTGCAAATGGGATGTATACAGGGAACTTCACCACTTTCCCTCAGTAGAAAAAATTGTGGAACAACCGGAATCCTTGCACTCAAAAAGGGTTAGTAGGGAAGGGTAAAAGTGAATAAAGTACCGCCAGGCTAAGGCTTAAAAATGTAAAGCTCCTTTATTTGAAAAAAACATAAAAGGCATACACGCCAACAAGGTGACAAGGTCAAACGCGTTTCATAGCTCTCACTTCATCAGTGACCTATACCAACACCTGAAAACTCATCCTTAATAAAGGTGTTTAACCACTCCCATTACAGGTGCAGAACATTAGCTCAGGTGAATCAGAAAAAAGGAGGGCAATCTTTATTCAATACATGTATTGTGTGATTTCTAACAGATAAGCGTATTTACATATTTGTAGTGAGTGTGACAGAAACATTTTCATTTCAAATTGTCAAATCCTATTTACTATCAAATCTAATTTCAATACAAAATTCTAAACTAATATATATAGGACTGACAGCATATTCCTAATTAATTTAATCCATCATATTTATTACCAAACACTACCATAATTTTTATTCATATGAAAACAATTCCATTATACATTTATTACACCATTTTGAAAGAGAAATTGAAATATTCATATCTATCAACCTATCATAAGAGGGGGAATTGTATTATTAGAGTGCATGGGGTAACTAAATATACTTAAACTGCCCAATTATCTCTAAATTTCTCTAAAAATTATTATATGGATATAGTGGGAAAGGATACATATCAAAATTTATAGTGCATTCCAATGAAATATGAATATATGTCAATTACACACTATAACCATAGTCTAACTATTCTACATAAAGTTTAATATCCCAATCAGAATTAAGTCCATTTGGGACCCTTGTGTTTAGCTGGAAAATCCAGTATACTTCCTTTTGACTTAAAATTTTGAGTCTGTTTCCTCCCCTTTTGGGTCTCCTAACATGTTGTATGCCCTGAAAGCTTAGTAGACTTTTATTCCCATTGTGTTCATTCTTAAAATGCAGGGCAACTGGAGTGTCTGAATTCTCATCTCCAATTGACCTCAAATGCTCCAAGATTCTAGTTTTCAGGGTTCTGGTCGTTTGACCAACATACTTTATGTTGCAAAGTTTGCACGTGAGTAAATATATCACGTACGAGGTATTACAATTTATATACTCCTTAATTTTGAAAGACTTATCATCACCTATGGATCTAAAGGTATCACCCAATATGGCATATGAACATGATGTACATTTTCTGCTTCCACAGTGAAAAAAGCCTTTTTTTGGTGTAAGCCAATTATCTATATTGTTTGTTGGAAGCATTGAAGGAGAAAGAATATTGGCCAATGTTCTCGATTTACGTGTCACATATTTACATCCTCCCTCTATGATCTTATCCATGGTTTCATCAACACTAAGAATAGGGAGGGACTGTTTAATGATTTGACAAATGTCACTGTACTCTTTGCTATACATTGTGATAAACACGGGTCTCTGCTGGTAATCAGTCTTTTCCTTCAACTTGCCTTTAATCATCTCTTGTCTAGCCATAGAATCCACTTGTTTCTTGGCCTCTTTCAAATCCTGTATTTTATATCCCCTCTCTGTTGTATGTTTGAATAGATAGATTAATGTATTGTGAGAAGTTTGGGGGAAAATTGGTTAAGATCTAAGTTTAATTTTGTACGTTAAGCCACATAAAGCTCCCCAAAAAACAAGCTTAATGTCACTCATTTGCCTTGTTGAATTCCAAAATCCATGAAACCTCTAGGATAGGCTTGGATAGTGGAAATCTTGGGTTGTGCAAAATTATGCAGCAATTGATTAACATTTGGCCACTTTTTTACTCATTAAGCTACATTAAGCTCCCCAAAAAACAAGCTTAATGTCACTCATTTGCCTTGTAGGACACCAATATCCATGAAACTTCTAGTATATGTTTGGAAGGTGAAAAACTGAGTTTGTGCCAAGTTTCAAGGCAATTGATTGAAGTTTTGGTGAATTTTGGTACATTAAGCTCTTTTTACATTAAGCTGCTCACATTAAATGTTTTAGGATTGTAAAAAAAATGTTAAATGTGAATAACGTTTTGTATGTTTTATCAAATTTCCTGAAATTTTCAGAATATGTTTGAATAGATAGATTAATATATTGTGAGAAGTTTGGGGGAAATTGGTTAAGATCCAAGTTCAATTTTGTACGTTAAGCCACATTAAGCTCCCCAAAAAACAAGCTTAATGTCACTCATTTGCCTTGTGGGAAATCAAATACCATGAAACTTCTAGGATAGGTTTGGAAAGTGACAAACTGAGTTTGTGCCAAGTTTCAAGGCAATTGATCGATGTTTAGGTGAATTTTGCTACATTAAGCTCTTTTTACATTAAGCTGCTCACATTAAATGTTTTAGGATTGTAAAAAAATAGTTAAATGTGAATAACTTTTGGTATGTTTTATCAAATGTTCTGAAATTTTCAGAATATGTTTGAATCCATAGATTAATGTATTGTGGTAAGTTTGGTGGAAATTGGTTAACATCTAAATTCAATTTTGTACGTTAAGCCACATTAAGCTCCCCAAAAAACAAGCTTAATGTCACTCATTTGCCTTGTGGAATTCCAAAATCCATGAAACCTCTAGGATAGGCTTGGATAGTGGAAATCTTGGGTTGTGCAAAATTATGCCGCAATTGATTAACATTTGGCCACTTTTTTACTCATCAAGCTACATTAAGCCATTTTCACATTAAATGTTTTAGGATGTCCCAATCTTTGTTCTGAATACATCATTCAAGCAATAATTTATTTAGGGCTAGATAACAAGTGAGGCGCAAACGATTTTGCGAAAGTTTTTGCAATCATTTGTGCCCCATTTTAATTGTGCTCATATTACAAGATGAGCGAAAAAGAGCTGTGGTTGACTGTTTTGCGAAAATAAAAAGTTGCACAAAGCAAATCAAAAATAAATTTAAAAGTACAGTTACACTCAAAATAACTGTCTAATAAAAAAGTATTCAAAAAATATTGCATTCAAAAGTTATAAGGGCTCAAAGATGACATCTCGGGTGTTAGAAAAAAAAAAGCAGACAAAGGGCTTTAACATTGAGATACATACATATGCATGTCTAAACATGTGTATACATGTATAAATATGTATTAATGTATTTAAATATTGTATAATGTATTTACAGACATACTGTATATACACATATAAAAACATTAATATATGTATGCATATTTTTCATATTTTCATGCCGGGTATGCGCCTATTACAATATGCAATCATGTTTGCGCATATTATAGTATGCAATAGGGTATGCGCATTTAACAAACAAACATGTTAAAGAACATTGGAATATTAAATATTTATAATAACATGTCAGGTTTATGCTAATGAGAATATGTCATGGTGTTTGCGCGAGAGAGCACATTTTCTTTAAACTTTTTTTTCTCCATTGACATCTATGGGGGAATGCGAAAGCATTATTGCGATCTTTGAATTTTGACTTTAAATGCAATCTTTGGTTACCAGTGGAGAAAAAAAATGTTTACTTACAACTGGTAATACAAGTGCAACCCGGTTAGCGCAAAAATAAAAAATCCTAGCAGAGTTTTCGCCATATCAATAACACAAAATACCTCTCCCCTTGTAATCTAGCCCTTAGTGTTTTATGTCCCTTTAAACAGGCACTTTTAAATAGTCTAAACTATTGAGATCACATCATTTTGTTTGTCAATGAGACAAGATGTTTGATACTATGGGGCCTAGTTATCAAGCCGTCAACCTCAAATACGCTGGAATTCCGCAGCATATTTGTGGTGAGGCTGATTCGCCTTAGTTATCAAAGGCTAGAGACCGGCAAAAGTAGAATTTTGTGACGTAAACTTCGATCCGCCGGACTCAGTCCGACACAGATCGATTCTTACGTCACTCCAGATGTTCCGCACACAAGTGCGGCACTATCTGACTACTTTTGCTAGTTATCAAAAAACTAGCAGGTACGCTTGGCACTTTTACGGCCCAGCATACCTGGTTTTCAAACTGCCACCCTGGAGGCGGCGGATCCCATAGGAATCAATGGGAGTCTGACCATAGCGAAAGTACAAGTTCGCTGCTGCCAGACATCCCATTGATTCCTATGGGAGCTGTCTACACCTAACACCCTAACATGTACCCCGAGTCTAAACACCCCTAATCTGTCCCCCCTACACCGCCGCAACTAAATAAAGTTATTACCCCCTAAACCGCCGCTCCCGGAGCCCACCGCAAGCTACTCTATACATATTAACCCCTAAACCGCCGCTCCCAGAGCCCACCGCAACTATAATAAATGTATTAACCCCTAAACCGCCGCTCCCGGAGCCCACCGCCACCTACATTATACCTAGTAACCCCTATCCTGCCCCCCTATACCGCCGCCCTCTATAATAACGTTATTAACCCCTATCCTGCTGATCCCGCACCTCGCCGCAAATAAATAAATAGTTTAACCCCTAAAGCGCCGCTCCCTGAACCCGCCGCAACCTATATTAAATTTATTAACCCCTATCCTGCCCCCCCTACACCATCGCCACCTATAATAAATTTCTTAACCCCTATCCTGCCCCCCACTATACCGCCGCCACTGTAATAAATTTATTAACCCCTAAACCTAAGTCTAACACTAACCCTAAACCCCCCCCTAACTTAAATATGAATTAAATAAATCTAAATAATATTTCTCTTATTAACTAAATTAATCCTATTTAAAACTAAATACTTACCTTTAAAATAAACCCTAATATAGCTACAATATAAATAATAATTATATTGTAGCTATCTTAGGATTTATTTTTATTTTACAGGCAACTTTCAATTTATTTTAACTAGGTACAATAGCTATTAAATAGTTATTAACTATTTAATAGCTACCTAGCTAAAATAAAGATAAATTTACCTGTAAACTAAAAACTAACCTAAGTTACAATTACACCTAACACTACACTATACTTAAAAAATGATTCCTATTTAAAACTAAATACTTACCTGTAAAATAAACCCTAATATAGCTACAATATAAATAATAATTATATTGTAGCTATCTTAGGATTTATATTTATTTTACAGGTAACTTTTTATTTATTTTAGCTAGTTAGAATAGATATTAAATAGTTATTAACTATTTAATAACTACCTAGCTAAAAGAAATACAAAATTACCTGTAAAATAAATCCTAACCTAAGTTACAATTAAACCTAACACTACACTATCATTACATTAATTAAATAAATTAACTACAAATAACTACAATTAAATACAATTACATAAACTAACTAAAGTACAAAAAATAAAAAAAGCTAAGTTACAAAAAATAAAAAATAATAATTTACACACATTTTAAAAATATTACAACAATTTTAAGCTACTTACACCTAATCTAAGCCCCCTAATAAAATAACAAAGCCCCCCAAAATAAAAAAATGCCCTACCCTATTCTAAATTAAAAAAGTTCAAAGCTCTTTAACCTTACCAGCCCTTAAAAGGACCTTTTGTGGGGCATGCCCCAAAGAATTCAGCTCTTTTGCCTGTAAAAGAAAAACACAACCCCCCCCCAACATTAAAACCCACCACCCACATACCCCTAATCTAACCCAAACCCCCCTTAAAATAACCTAACACTAATCCCCTGAAGATCATCCTACCTTGTCTTCACTCAGCCGAGCAGCGATGGAACCGAAGAGGACATCCGGAGCTGCAGAAGTGATCATCCAAGGGGCGCTGAAGAAATCTTCCATCCGATGAAATGATCCTCCAAGCGGCGCTAAAGAAGTCTTCAATCCGGCGATGTCATCTTCCAAGAGGCGCTGAAGAAGTCTTCTATCCGGGCGATGTCATCTTTCAAGCCGGGTCTTCAATCTTCATCCCGCCGACGCAGAACATCCTTCTTTACTGACGGACTACCGACGAATGAAGGCTCCTTTAAGGGACGTCATCCAAGATGGCGTCCCTTCAATTCCGATTGGCCGATAGGATTCTATCAGCCAATCGGAATTAAGGTAGGAAAAATCTGATTGGCTGATTGAATCAATCAGATTGAGCTTGCATTCTATTGGCTGATCGAAACAGCCAATAGAAGGCGAGCTCAATCTGATTGGCTGATTGGATCAGCCAATCGGATTGAACTTGAATCTGATTGGCTGATTCAATCAGCCAATCAGATTTTTCCTACCTTAATTCCGATTGGCTGATAGAATCCTATCAGCCAATCGGAATTGAAGGGACGCCATCTTGGATGAAGAAAGAAGGATGTTCCACCCGGCTTGGAAGATGACATCGGCCGGATAGAAGACTTCTTCAGTGCCTCTTGGAAGATGACATCGCCCGGATGGAAGACTTCTTTAGCGCCGCTTGGAGGATCACTTCATCGGATGGAAGATTTCTTCAGCGCCCCTTGGATGATCACTTCTGCCGCTCCGGATGTCCTCTTCGGTTCCATCGCTGCTCGGCTGAGTGAAGACAAGGTAGGAAGATCTTCAGGGGATTAGTGTTAGGTTATTTTAAGGGGGGTTTGGGTTAGATTAGGGGTATGTGGGTGGTGGGTTTTAATGTTGGGGGGTTGTATTTTTCTTTTACAGGCAAAAGAGCTGAATTCTTTGGGGCATGCCCCACAAATGGCCCTTTTAAGGGCTGGTAAGGTAAAAGAGCTTTGAACTTTTTTAATTTAGAATAGGGTAGGGCATTTTTTTTATTTTGGGGGGGTTTGTTATTTTATTAGGGGGCTTAGATTAGGTGTAAGTAGCTTAAAATTGTTGTAATATTTTTAAAATGTTTGTAACTTATTTTTTTATTTTTTGTAACTTAGCTTTTTTAATTTTTTGCACTTTAGTTAGTTTATGTAATTGTATTTAATTGAAGTTATTTGTAGTTAATTTATTTAATTTATTTAATGATAGTGTAGTGTTAGGTTTAATTGTAACTTAGGTTAGGATTTATTTTACAGGTAATTTTGTATTTCTTTTAGCTAGGTAATTATTAAATAGTTAATAACTATTTAATAACTATTCTAACTAGCTAAAATAAATTCAAAGTTACCTGTAAAATAAAAATAAATCCTAAGATAGCTACAATATAATTATTATTTATATTGTAGCTATATTAGGTTTTATTTTACAGGTAAGTATTTAGTTTTAAATAGGAATAATTTATTTAAGTATAGTGTAGTGTTAGGTGTAATTGTAACTTAGGTTAGTTTTTATTTTACAGGTTAATTTCTCTTTATTTTAGCTAGGTAAGCTATTAAATAGTTAATAACTATTTAATAGCTATTGTACCTAGTTAAAATAAATTGAAATTTGCCTGTAAAATAAAAATAAATCCTAAGACCTAGATTTGGAGTTTGGCGGTAGCCGTGAAAACCAGCGTTAGAGGCTCCTAACGCTGGTTTTAGGCTACCGCCGGTATTTAGAGTCACTCAAAATAGGGTCTAACGCTCACTTTTCAGCTGCGACTTTTCCATACCGCAGATCCCCTTACGTCAATTGCGTATCCTATCTTTTCAATGGGATCTTCCTAACTCCGGTATTTAGAGTCGTTTCTGAAGTGAGCGTTAGACATCTAACGACAAAACTCCAGCCGCAGGAAAAAAGTCAGTAGTTAAGAGCTTTCTGGGCTAACGCCGGTTCATAAAGCTCTTAACTACTGTACTCTAAAGTACACTAACACCCATAAACTACCTATGTACCCCTAAACCGAGGTCCCCCCACATCGCCGCCACTCGATTAATTTTTTTTAACCCCTAATCTGCCGACCGCCACCTACGTTATCCTTATGTACCCCTAATCTGCTGCCCCTAACACAGCCGACCCCTATATTATATTTATTAACCCCTAATCTGCCCCCCACAACGTCGCCGCCAGCTACCTACTCTTATTAACCCCTAATCTGCCGTCCGCACGCCGCCGCCAGCTACATTATCCCTATGTACCCCTAATCTGCTGCCCCTAACACCGCCAACCCCTATATTATATTTATTAACCCCTAATCTGCCCCCCACAACGTCGCCTCCACCTGCCTGCACTTATTAACCCCTAATCTGCCGAGCGGACCTGAGCGCTACTATAATAAAGTTATTAACCCCTAATCCGCCTCACTAACCCTATAATAAATAGTATTAACCCCTAATCTGCCCTCCCTAACATCGCCGACACCTAACTTCAATTATTAATCCCTAATCTGCCGACCAGAGCTCACCGCTATTCTAATAAATGTATTAACCCCTAAAGCTAAGTCTAACCCTAACACTAACACCCCCCTAAGTTAAATATAATTTAAATCTAACGAAATAAATTAACTCTTATTAAATAAATTATTCCTATTTAAAGCTAAATACTTACCTGTAAAATAAATCCTAATATAGCTACAATATAAATTATAATTATATTATAGCTATTTTAGGATTTATATTTATTTTACAGGTAACTTTGTATTTATTTTAACCATGTACAATAGCTATTAAATAGTTAAGAACTATTTAATAGCTAAAATAGTTAAAATAATTACAAATTTACCTGTAAAAGAAATCCTAAACTAAGTTTCAATTAAAACTAACACTATACTATCAATAAATTAATTAAATAAACTACCTACAATTACCTACAATTAACCTAACACTACACTATCAATAAATTAATTAAATACAATTCCTACAAATAAATACAATTAAATAAACTTGCTAAAGTACAAAAAATAAAAAAGAACTAAGTTACAAAAAATAAAAAAATATCTACAAACATAAGAAAAATATTACAACAATTTTAAACTAATTACACCTACTCTAAGCCCCCTAATAAAACAACAAAGCCCCCCAAAATAAAAAATGCCCTACCCTATTCTAAATTACTAAAGTTAAAAGCTCTTTTACCTTACCAGCCCTGAACAGGGCCCTTTGCGGGGCATGCCCCAAGAAGTTCAGCTCTTTTGCCTGTAAAAAAAAACATACAATACCCAAGCCCCCCAACATTACAACCCACCACCCACATACCCCTAATCTAACCCAAACCCCCCTTAAATAAACCTAACACTAAGCCCCTGAAGATCATCCTACCTTGTCTTCACCATACCAGGTTCACCGATCGGTCCAGAAGAGCTCCTCCGATGTCCTGATCCAAGCCCAAGTGGGGGGCTGAAGAGGTCCAGGGGCTTAGTGTTAGGTTTATTTAAGGGGGGTTTGGGTTAGATTAGGAGTATGTGGGTGGTGGGTTGTAATGTTGGGGGGCTTGGGTATTGTATGTTTTTTTTTACAGGCAAAAGAGCTGAACTTCTTGGGGCATGCCCCGCAAAGGGCCCTGTTCAGGGCTGGTAAGGTAAAAGAGCTTTTAACTTTAGTAATTTAGAATAGGGTAGGGCATTTTTTATTTTGGGGGGCTTTGTTGTTTTATTAGGGGGCTTAGAGTAGGTGTAATTAGTTTAAAATTGTTGTAATATTTTTCTTATGTTTGTAGATATTTTTTTATTTTTTGTAACTTAGTTCTTTTTTATTTTTTGTACTTTAGCAAGTTTATTTAATTGTATTTATTTGTAGGAATTGTATTTAATTAATTTATTGATAGTGTAGTGTTAGGTTAATTGTAGGTAATTGTAGGTAGTTTATTTAATTAATGTATTGATAGTATAGTGTTAGTTTTAATTGTAACTTAGTTTAGGATTTCTTTTACAGGTAAATTTGTAATTATTTTAACTATTTTAGCTATTAAATAGTTCTTAACTATTTAATAGCTATTGTACATGGTTAAAATAAATACAAAGTTACCTGTAAAATAAATATAAATCCTAAAATAGCTATAATATAATTATAATTTATATTGTAGCTATATTAGGATTTATTTTACAGGTAAGTATTTAGCTTTAAATAGGAATAATTTATTTAATAAGAGTTAATTTATTTCGTTAGATTTAAATTATATTTACCTTAGGGGGGTGTTAGTATTAGGGTTAGACTTAGCTTTAGGGGTTAATACATTTATTAGAATAGCGGCGAGATTCGGTAGGCAGATTAGGGGTTAATGTTTGAAGTTAGGTGTCGGCAATGTTAGGGAGGGCAGATTAGGGGTTAATACTATTTATGATAGGGTTAGTGAGGCGGATTAGGGGTTAATAACTTTATTATAATAGCGGTGCGGTCCGCTCGGCAGATTAGGGGTTAATAAGTGTAGGCAGGTGGAGGCGACGTTGTGGGGGGCAGATTAGGGGTTAATAAATATAATATAGGGGTCGGCGGTGTTAGGGGCAGCAGATTAGGGGTACATAAGGATAATGTAAGTAGCGGCGGTTTACGGAGCGGCAGATTAGGGTTTAAAAATAATATGCAGGGGTCAGCGATAGCGGGGGCGGCAGATTAGGGGTTAATAAGTGTAAGGTTAGGGGTGTTTAGACTCGGGGTACATGTTAGAGTGTTAAGTGCAGACGTCGGAAGGGTTACCGCATAGCAAACAATGGGGCTGCATTAGGAGCTGAACGCGGCTTTTTTGCAGGTGTTAGGTTTTTTTTCAGCTCAAACAGCCCCATTGTTTCCTATGGGAGAATCGTGCACAAGCACGTTTTTGAGGCTGGCCGCGTCCGTAAGCAACTCTGGTATCGAGAGTTGAAGCTGCGTTAAAAATGCTCTACGCTCCTTTTTTGGAGCCTAACGCAGCCTTTATGTGGACTCTCGATACCAGAGTTATTTTTATGGTGCGGCCAGTAAAACGCGGGCGTTAGTTTTTCGGGTCGTTACCGACAAAACTCCAAATCTAGCCGTAAGATAGCTACAATATAATTATTATTTATATTGTAGCTATATTAGGGTTTATTTTAAAGGTAAGTATTTAGTTTTAAATAGGATTAATTTAGTTCATAATAGAAATATTATTTAGATTTATTTAATTAATATTTAAGTTAGGGGGGTGTTAGGGTTAGTGTTAGACTTAGGTTTAGGGGTTAATAAATGTATTACAGTGGCGGCGGTATAGTTGGGGGCAGGATAGGGGTTAATAAATTTATTATAGGTGGTGACGGTGTAGGAGAGGTAGATTAGGGGTTAATAAATTTAATATAGGTTGCGGCAGGGTCCGGGAGCGGCGGTTTAGGGGTTAAACTATTTATTTATTTGCGGCGAGGTGCGGGATCAGCAGGATAGGGGTTAATAACTTTATTATAGAGGGCGACGGTATAGGGGGGGCAGGATAGGGGTTAATAGGTATAATGTAGGTGGCAGCAGTGTCTGGGAGCGGCGGTTTAGGGGTTAATACATTTATCAGAGTTGCGGCAGGGTCTAGG
Organism: Bombina bombina; assembly: GCF_027579735.1. Taxonomy (NCBI): domain Eukaryota; kingdom Metazoa; phylum Chordata; class Amphibia; order Anura; family Bombinatoridae; genus Bombina; species Bombina bombina. Next base: position 1,037,198,250 of record NC_069501.1, read on the forward strand.
AGCGGCGGTTTAGGGGTTAATACATTTATCAGAGTTGCGGCAGGGTCTAGGAGCGGCGGTTTAGGGGTTAATAACTTTATTTAGTTGCGGGGGGCTCCGGGGGCGCCGGTATAGGGGGTAGAACAGTGTAGTTAGTGTGAGTGCTTAGTGACAGGCTAGCAATAAAGCTGGGAAAAAGCCGAAGAGCAGCGAGATCGGATGAGTGATAACTCTCACAGTCCGCTGCTCATCGCCCCTTAGGCGAAATTTTTCAGGTCCGCGGCGGCGATGTGAGGCGAGCTTAGGGCATATTGGGCCGGCGAAGGCAGGAAAGTTGACACGTTGATAACTACCCCCCAATTACATTTGAAAACATGCGTAAATGGACGTGAAACCCAAAACATTTCATGTTTTTCAGACGCAGCATACAATTTTAAACAACTTTCCAATTTCCTTCTATTTTCTAATTTGCTTCATTCTCTTGATATCCTTTGTTGAAAAGAATACCTAGTTAGGCTCAGGAGCTGGGAGCTAGCTGTTGATTGGTGACTGCATATATATGCCTCTTGTCAATTGCCAATGTGTTCAGCTAGCTCCCATTGGTACATTGCTGCACCATCAGCAAAGGACACCAAGAGAATGAAGCAAAATGAATAATAGAAGTCAATTGGAAAGTGGTTAAAAATGGCATACTCTATCTGAATCAGGAAAAGTCCCCTTTAAAGTAACTTTAATGGACTCATTTGATTATAAATGTTATCTCTGTTACCTATGCATTAATATGCTTTAAACTGTTTTATCCTTTACTCTGATTGCTAGACACAGACGCTGAGTGCTACTTACTCTTCATTCACTGCAAGGTTACTGTGAATAATATATTCTAAAGAGAATTGTCTCGTTATAAAGTGGAAAACTCAATGAATAAAACATTCTCTTTTTTGTTCATAGTTTTATTGAAATAAATGTTCTTAAATACTTATTTTAACCATTTGCATTTATTTTCAGAGCTTTTCAACTATAAATCAAATGTGAACAGAGCCATCCATAAATATAATTCAGCTAGATTACGAGTTGTGCGTTATTATGACTCAAATTGTAGCGTTATGGCCCATAACACATCAATTTCCATAACACAGCCATTACAAGTTTGAAAAAACTTCCATAATGCAACAAAATCTACGCACAAATCCATAATGCAATCTAAGACCAGTAGTTATTTATATCGCAACCAAAAACCTTCACTAATCACTTCAAAAACATTATACAAAGTACACTTATACTCATACAAACACTGTGCAATAAATTCATTTTTAATAACATTTAAGAAAAAATATAACAGATCAAAGATACGAGATCTCTGTACAAATATCATCACATACATACATAATTCCCTACATTTAAACAATATAAAGCAGATTACGTACACAAAACATATTTTAATTATGAAATTATCACAAATTCATGTACTCTTTCACAGAATGACATGACGTCACTCACTTTGCTCTTAACAGGAGTGTTGGAAGTTTTTTCTTTCAATTTCTCTTCTCCATTGACTTATATGGGCAATACGTGCTCGCGTACACGATCGGCCTCTTTCCGTAAAGCAACGCAATAATTTTCTCTTTTTAAACTCGTAATAAGGGCTGTCTACGGTGTGCGCTAATTCATTAATTCTTGCGTAGGTCCCGCAATGACAAATAGATCACAAAATATACTATTTGGCACTGTAGTTTATGTGTTTTACATGTGTGGACATCAGTACAAGGTCAAAATCATTTAGGAAATTACATTACATCAAGTATAAATCACGATCAAATGTATCATCACAAATAGGAAATCATTTAAAAAAATTAGCACATATTTAAAGGGACGTAAAACACCATTTTTAGATTTCATGATTCAGAAAGAGTAGGTAATTTTAAACAGTTTTCTCATTTACGTCTTTTATATAATTTGATTTATTCTCTTCATATCCTTTGATGAACAGCATATCTAGATAGGCTCAGTAGATGATGATTGGTGGCTGCACATAGATGCCTTCTGTGATTGGCTCACCCATGTGCATTGCTAGTTCTTCAACAAAGGATATATAAACAATGAAGCTATTTAGATCATAGAAGTACATTGGAATGTTGTTTAAAATTGTATTCTCTGTCTGAATCATGAAAGAAAAATTATTGCTTTAGTGTCCCTTTAAGATCAGGATTTAAACACAATATACCATTAGGAATTTTGTCTAATTCAAAGATATCATTAGAAAATATTCTAGTTGTCGCTTTTTTGAAAGGAACAACAATGCTATACTGCTTTATATATATATATATATATGAACATATGTGGGAGAGAATCACAATACATACAAATATGTATATGACACAAATCACACAACAACAAAACATACATCTATCTTTTTTTTAGTTTAAATAATTTTTATTAAAGTCGTGAGACAATATTACAGACAGGGTTCATCCATAGTCCAGAATAGTACAGAAATCAGGTATACATTGGCAAAACATGAGTATTACAACAACAACATAGGCTGTAGCTCCCTTTATCAACCTCTAGAGCTGTAGCAGTCCGTTAAGTGAAATTGAAGTCTATAAAAAGGGGTAAACATGAAGGAGTAAGGCCTTCAAACAAGTTCAGTTGCCGTGTGATAGACTGGCTAGACTAAGGTAGATAGGACTTTTTTCTTTTTATATTATGGCCCCTATTTATCATGGTCTGGCGGACCTGATCCGACACTGCGGATCAGGTCCGCCAGACCTCGCTGAATATGGCGAGCAATATGCTCACTGTATTCAGCATTGCACCAGCAGCTCACAAGAGCTGCTGGTGCAACGCCGCCCCCTGCTGACTCGCGGCCAATCGGCTGCCAGAAGTAGGGTGTCAATCAACCCGATCGTACTCGATCGGGTTGATTTCTGGCAATGTGTGTCCGCCTGCTAAGAGCAGGCGGACAGGTTATGGAGCAGCGGTCTTTGTGACCGCTGCTTCATAACTGCTGTTTCTGGCGAGCCTACGGGGCATCAAGATCCAATCGGAAAAGTAAAAAGATATACAGAGGGCGACTCCTAGTGTGGAATTAGTAAGCAGAGTGTGAACCCACCAGCTTTACCCTTCAGAGATATACTCACAAAGTATAGAGCACACTGTAGTGCTAATGAAGCAAGCTGGGTATATTAAAAGTGGCCCAGCGCACATACAACTCCGGTGAAAGATGGTCCAATGTATTAAAAATGTTCAGATAAAAAATCCAGGAGACTCCAGATATATATAAAAAAACACTTTATATGAAGATATAACAGTGTACAATAAAAATCAGTAGAATTCGCTACGCGTTTCTCAGAGCTACCACTCTGTTTCCTCAGGCAAGTTATACTGATCTAAAACTGAAGTCTCCTATTTATACATCCTCAAATAAATTAAAACATTGGTCACACCCAATTTACCAATTACTTATGCAAATGTTGCTATGGTGACCTTCACAATACAAACTGACTTTTCTTGATACCAGTATGTGAATATATAACCCATTGTATGCATAGATCTACTTTAACATATACAGCTAGTATCAAAACAAGTATGTGGCAGATATTACAATATATCTCATAAACATTTCGACAGAAAACATATACAGTATGCACAATAGTGTTTCAGCAAAAAAACAAATACAGCACTCATATAGTTGGTTCATTAAATTTTCAGCAATCTCTCTTTATGAAAGTGAATGCACTATTTATTTATATTTTATATGGTTAATAACTTCTTTATTTCCTGAGGATTTCTTTCCTCCCCTTTGTTCATAATAGAAAGTTTAATTTATTTATTAATTAAAAGCATCAGCTAGTTTGTTTGTATCATGTATAAAGCTGTCAGCTTGTGGGTGTGTGTCATTAGCCTATCTCACACTTCCATATGTGTGGGTAATGGCTAGTGGGCGTGTATCATTTATCGCCGGTCTTTAAATACAATTCCTCAACTTTCTTCCTAATATATTCTTACCCCTTTTGACATGATCTCCTATAATAAACTGTTTAAATGTTATCTGAATTGTTGTATTGTGCATATCGTAAGCTGATTTTGTGAAGGGCTATGTCTATTTGTTTAAAGCTCCCTCTCTGGTTTCACAATATCCAATATGTAGGTGATAGTCCGTGGGCGTGTAGCATAAACCAATCACGCGTCACTATGTGTGTGAATCCCAGCTTATAGGCGTGTGTTTTCTATCGTTAAAAAAATAAATAAATAAACTATTGTCTATTTGTTTAGGCTCCCTCTCTGATTTTACAATGTCAAATGTGTGGGGGGTGGTTCGTGGGCGTGTAGCGTGAACCAATCACGCATCACTATGTGTGTGAGTCACAGCTTGTAGGCGTGTGTTTGATTTGTGAGATATCCAATTCCCGATTCTTCACTACAACTCCTCAAACTAACATAAGCTGCCTACCATAATCAGTTGTGGCAATTAGCGGCTGCACGTCCAAGATTTCACATGTCCGCAACTCATAAATGAAATGCATTACTATCCTCTTGGGGTATGAACTGCTCTGCCACTATGATGTATCCATATACAACCCTATGGCTATGTTCGAGATAGCATCAGCCAATTTGTGTGGCCCTATGGTGTTGCTGCTCTGTGAAAGCATATCCTATCCTCACAGTATTCGTCAATTTTTACTGAATCATAACATTCAAAATAATGCCAGTCTCGTATTCGTTGCGCTTCAATCGAATAGATGCATATACTAATATATTTTTTATATATTGGTAACCTGTATAATGTATATAAATAAAGCCTTATATATATAAAAAAATATGAATTATAGTCTTCCATTTTTTGTGTGTGCTTTCTGTGCCCTAGTGAATAAATTAATAAATTGTTCTATATGATAAAACAAGTGAAAAAACATATAGAGATAAATTATAGTTACTATATGCTATAAATATTGATAATTAGTGAATTCTATGTGTGACTAGTGTTTAATGCTCTAACTATATCTTATTTTATGTCAATAAATATATATAAATAGATGTGCTATTGTGAAAACCTATGTGACTAGAGTGGTAATATATAAATAATATAACTATAATAATATTATGTGTATGACCATGAATATATCAATTCCTATGTGACTCATATGATTGTATGTGTATAGTGTGACAATGTTAAGTGTTTATAATTAATATAATAAATTCTCTATGTGTATGAATATAGACAAAGTGTATGTTTATAGTATTCTAAATATGCATATCTCCATTAATGTGATTAAATGTGTTTTATAGTGATGTGATGCTTGAATGATTGTAAGATGGATAGTAAATACTGAATATATTTTCAAGATGAAACATTACTGGTATATTAAGATATATACTGGGTGGTGACCTCAGGTGATCTATACTTACATTCCTTCTAAATAATATATATCAATATCAATGAGGATATGATCCATTATATACACATTAATATTAAGTACACTACTAATGTGAGAGAACAGATATAAAGCTTGTATAACAGAACTCTTAAATTGAAAGATAGAATGAACTGAATGTTTGTACTGGATTGATCTAAAAGGCTGCTGTATCAATTACTTCATTGAGGCCTTCTGGATGTAAAGATGAAAATGATAAATCTATAGATCCAGAAGGTCTCCCTTTGACGAAGTTTAATCATTCTATTTTGGGAATTACTAGCAGTCACTACCTCGAGTGGGGTTATCTTCATGAGGCATTTGTTAGTGCCATGTGATGCTGTGTGATGTCTAGAAGTACTGTATTTATCTAATCCTTTCACAATGCATCTAAGATGTTCAGACCATCTCTGTCTTATCATCCTGCAGGTGCGGCCTATATAATGTAGGCCACAGATGCAGGTGATACAATAGACCACATAAGTAGAACTGCATGTTATTTTTTGTGTTAATGTAAAAGTTTCCCCTGTGTTATTTACTTTGATACTCTTTTGTCCATTGATGGTATATTTACACATACTGCATCTATTTTTGTGACATCTGAAAAAGCCTATTTTTGCACCTTGAGTGCTACCTTGTATGTTTCCTCTATTGAATGGTGCATTTGTTTCCCTTTTGCACATCACTATCTTACTAGGTGCAAGTTTTTCCTTTATTGTTGGGGCTCTCCTAAAAGTGCATATTGGTTTCTCCCCTAAAATGGATCGCAGAACAGGGTCTTTCTTTAATAATGTCCAATGTTTAGATAAGATCTTTCTAATCTCCCTATGGTTGTCGTTATATCTCGTAATGAATGTTGATTCATATCCTGAATCAAATGTAGATTCATTCTTCTTTTTACTAGTGAATAATTCATGCCTATTTTGGGCACGTGCCCTATGGTAACTATGTTCAATGAGAGATGCAGGGTAATGTTTTTCTTTAAAACGATCTATGAGGGTCTGGCTTTGGATATCAAATGTATTAATATCTGTACAATTTCTTCGAATTCTTCGAAACTGACTGTATGGTATGTTTATTTTCCAACTGGAGTAATGGTTACTGTGATAGTCTAGTAAATTGTTGCTATCGACTGTTTTGAAAAAAGTGCATGATTCCACCTTATCATCTATGTCCCACATTAGGGAAACATCCAAAAAATCAATTTTATCCATTTGTACGTTCCATGTGAACTTAATCCCCATATTATTCATATTTAATTCATTCTGAAAGGCTGTCAGAGAATCCAATGGACCCTTCCATAAAAAAAGTACATCATCTATATAGCGGCCATAGAAGACCAGATTTTGCTCCCAGTTAGAATCATAGATGTAAATTGATTCAAAATAACCCATAAATAGGTTTGCAAAACTGGGAGCAAATCTGGTCCCCATGGCCGTCCCTTTAATTTGTATATAAAAGTTATCTAAAAACTGAAAATAATTATGGGTCAAAATAAAATTGATGAGTTCTAATATGTAATTTTTTTGAAGGTCCGACATATATATGTCTTCACTTAAAAAATAATCTATTGATTTTAACCCTATGTTATGTGCAATATTTGAATAAAGCGAAGTGACATCACAAGAGACCCAATATAAATTTTCTTCTTTTTTGATGTTAGAAAGTTTGATTAATAGATCTGTAGTGTCTCTAATGTAGGACCTCAGTTGTGAAACATATTTTTGAAGATAAAAATCAATATAAGAAGATAGATTGTCAGTGATACTATTCATTCCTGCAATGATAGGCCTACCGGGTGGGTTATTTAGTTGTTTATGTATTTTGGGTAGATGATAGTAATAAGGTATGTTCGGACTTTTGGGAATCAAATATGTTTTTTCTTTTTTATTCAAAATGCCATTTGTATGTCCAAAATTAATCAATGTTATTAACTCTTTTGAAAAGTTGTCTGTGGGATCTTTTTCTAATTTATTATAATATTCTTTGTCAAGAACTATTCTGTGTGCTTCATTGATATAATCCAGGTAGTTTTGGATCACTATCCCCCCGCCTTTGTCCGCCTGGCGGATGACTATGTTCTTATCTCTAGTAAGTTCCAAAAGGGCTTTCTTTTCATTGGGCCAAATATTACTATGATTGCTGTTGCGGATGGGAAGTTTTTCCAAATCTTCTAACACTAGACTTTGAAAAATATCAAGATATGCTGTATCCTCTCCTTTTGGATTGAATGAAGATGGTGGTGCAAAATTTGTGTGAATCACTCCCTCAAAAAGTTGTTCTGATAGATCTTCAGGATCAACATATATTACTGTAGTATTCCTACATGTTGGCATGTTATCTGTGAGAATGGGGATACCTATATTTCTATTTGTTTGAAGTGATTTTTTTGCAAAATATCGTTGTAATGATAACTTTCTCATGAATTTATTTAAATCCACATATATTTCAAACATCCTATGTGGATTTGAGGGGCAAAAACTTAGACCCTTACCCAAAATTCTTATTTGGTCATTAGTGAGAATTTTGTCGGATAGATTGAAAATACCTTTACTTAATTGTTGTAACTTTTCTTCCTGGGAGGCAATTCCCCTTCCCCTCCGTCCCCGTTTGTGTGTGTTCTTTTGGTTTTTCCTGGTTGTTAATAAGGTGTATTTTGCCCTTCCCTTCTCCATAGAGGTGCTAGGGGAATACGCTCCTCTAAAAAAGGAGGGGGATTCTGTGGTAATGGTGAATTGTGTGTCTGTAAATTATCCCTATTGTTAATGGGTTGATCTTCATATGCCCTATTACTGTTATTGGCGTTTACTCCATGGGTCCTTGGTGTTTCTGCTACATAATCCCTAGCTTGGTGTGTTCTATTATGATGTTGATTATCTCTATAATCAGATGAATGATTATCTCTATATTGATTGTAAGTGGGTTTATATGTAGAATAGTGATGTGGCTGCTCTCTATAATGAGAGCTAGTGTTCTGTCTATTTTTATCTTGTTGGTCTCTTTGGTCTCTTTGATTGAAGTGTTGTCTATCATATTGTGTGTAATTTTGATCAATAAGTGGTGTGAACCTATTTGAAATGGGTATCTGATAAGGTTGTTGTTCTCTATGTTCTCTAAAGTCTGTGTATGCCGTGTTAGTTTTATTATTTTTTTGTTGTTGAGACTGGGTATTAGAATAATGTCTATTTCCCATGTATTGGGGTCTATTAGAATAGTTTTGGTTTCTAAATCTATTTCTATTGTGATGTGTCACTTTAGTCCAAGTAGATTCATCTGGTTCTTTGTTCTCCTTCTTATTATAGGTATAAACTGTTCCCTTTGTATAATCCTCATCATCCCTTTCTTTTTTCTTATTTTTTTTAAAAATAATTTCATCTTGATATTCATCAGTAGCTTTGATAGTTCTCTCATTGAGTGCTGAATACTCAGAATGATCTTTAAATTGTTCAAGTGATTTTTGGATATTCTCAATTTTTGAGGCGGTTTCCTCTGCTAATTTTTCTCTATGGGAAATCAAAATGTCTATTAGATTAAAGGAACAGCTGTCCAGAGCTGAATACCATTTGTTAAGTAATGTGTCATCTTCTTTAAATGAACAACTTTTCAGTAGTCTTAAACCTCTTGGTATTTGTTTCTTGTCTCTATAATATTTCAATGAGTCCAGGTCCCACCAATGTCTATGTTCAGTCTTGATTAATTCTTCCAACTGAGAAAATAATTGTTTGATAGACATTGCACCAGTGTGATCTGTACTCATAGAATTGACATTTGGTTGATATATAGATCTCTTGTTGGCCCTTTCTGTTAGAGATAACATATTCTTATCTATATATATATATATATATATATATATATATATATATATATATATATATATATATATATATATGTAAATAAAAATAAACAGTGACCTCTTATATAGATGATCTCTTAAAAAAAAGAACAGATAGTAAAATACTAAACCCAATACATAAATATTACTTAAATATATATATGGTACCTGTAACTGGTATTGTAAACAGATATAAATATAGATAAGCAGTGACCTCTAGACAAATAAACCAATATTCAATACCAATGCATGAATACAGCTAAAATAAATATATGATACCTGTGGCTTATATTATAAATGCAGCATCAGCCAAGACAAAGAACAAAAAAAAAAAAAAAAAAAAAGTCCAAATGAAAGTCCAAAGATGATAGTATATCCGTTTGTGTGTTGATGATCCAATGATTTATTGCAAAGTTGTTGAGCAGCTCCTTTCAAATGAAATCCTCTACCAGAATTCACTAGACAAATGAAACAAAAAAGAAAGGGCGCCTCCTAGTGTAGCCAGTATATATAAGGATAAATAGAATGAGATATAGATTTTGTACTCACATGTAGTGAAGGCAAAGATAATGCCTAGATGAGCAGTCTGGAAACTTATCAGTGTCCCAGTTGACTGTGCATTAGAATGCTAGGGCAGCTCCTCTTAGTAGATTTCCAAAATCATCTGAAAAGTAAAAAGATATACAGATGGCGACTCCTAGTGTGGAATTAGTAAGCAGAGTGTGAACCCACCAGCTTTACCCTTCAGAGATATACTCACAAAGTATAGAGCACACTGTAGTGCTAATGAAGCAAGCTGGGTATATTAAAAGTGGATAGTAATGCATTTCATTTATGAGTTGCGGACATGTGAAATCTTGGACGTGCAGCCGCTAATTGCCACAACTGATTATGGTAGGCAGCTTATGTTAGTTTGAGGAGTTGTAGTGAAGAATCGGGAATTGGATTTCTCACAAATCAAACACACGCCTACAAGCTGTGACTCACACACATAGTGATGCGTGATTGGTTCACGCTACACGCCCACGAACCACCCCCCACACATTTGACATTGTAAAATCAGAGAGGGAGCCTAAACAAATAGACAATAGTTTATTTATTTATTTTTTTAACGATAGAAAACACACGCCTATAAGCTGGGATTCACACACATAGTGACGCGTGATTGGTTTATGCTACACGCCCACGGACTATCACCTACACATTGGATATTGTGAAACCAGAGAGGGAGCTTTAAACAAATAGACATAGCCCTTCACAAAATCAGCTTACGATATGCACAATACAACAATTCAGATAACATTTAAACAGTTTATTATAGGAGATCATGTCAAAAGGGGTAAGAATATATTAGGAAGAAAGTTGAGGAATTGTATTTAAAGACCGGCGATAAATGATACACGCCCACTAGCCATTACCCACACATATGGAAGTGTGAGATAGGCTAATGACACACACCCACAAGCTGACAGCTTTATACATGATACAAACAAACTAGCTGATGCTTTTAATTAATAAATAAATTAAACTTTCTATTATGAACAAAGGGGAGGAAAGAAATCCTCAGGAAATAAAGAAGTTATTAACCATATAAAATATAAATAAATAGTGCATTCACTTTCATAAAGAGAGATTGCTGAAAATTTAATGAACCAACTATATGAGTGCTGTATTTGTTTTTTTGCTGAAACACTATTGTGCATACTGTATATGTTTTCTTTCGAAATGTTTATGAGATATATTGTAATATCTGCCACATACTTGTTTTGATACTAGCTGTGTATGTTAAAGTAGATCTATGCATACAATGGGTTATATATTCACATACTGGTATCAAGAAAAGTCAGTTTGTATTGTGAAGGTCACCATAGCAACATTTGCATAAGTAATTGGTAAATTGGGTGTGACCAATGTTTTAATTTATTTGAGGATGTATAAATAGGAGACTTCAGTTTTAGATCAGTATAACTTGCCTGAGGAAACAGAGTGGTAGCTCTGAGAAACGCGTAGCGAATTCTACTGATTTTTATTGTACACTGTTATATCTTCATATAAAGTGTTTTTTTATATATATCTGGAGTCTCCTGGATTTTTTATCTGAACATTTTTAATACATTGGACCATCTTTCACCGGAGTTGTATGTGCGCTGGGCCACTTTTAATATACCCAGCTTGCTTCATTAGCACTACAGTGTGCTCTATACTTTGTGAGTATATCTCTGAAGGGTAAAGCTGGTGGGTTCACACTCTGCTTACTAATTCCACACTAGGAGTCGCCCTCTGTATATCTTTTTACTTTTCAGATGATTTTGGAAATCTACTAAGAGGAGCTGCCCTAGCATTCTAATGCACAGTCAACTGGGACACTGATAAGTTTCCAGACTGCTCATCTAGGCATTATCTTTGCCTTCACTACATGTGAGTACAAAATCTATATCTCATTCTATTTATCCTTATATATACTGGCTACACTAGGAGGCGCCCTTTCTTTTTTGTTTCATTTGTCTAGTGAATTCTGGTAGAGGATTTCATTTGAAAGGAGCTGCTCAACAACTTTGCAATAAATCATTGGATCATCAACACACAAACGGATATACTATCATCTTTGGACTTTCATTTGGACTTTTTTTTTTTTTGTTCTTTGTCTTGGCTGATGCTGCATTTATAATATAAGCCACAGGTATCATATATTTATTTTAGCTGTATTCATGCATTGGTATTGAATATTGGTTTATTTATCTAGAGGTCACTGCTTATCTATATTTATATCTGTTTACAATACCAGTTACAGGTACCATATATATATTTAAGTAATATTTATGTATTGGGTTTAGTATTTTACTATCTGTTCTTTTTTTTAAGAGATCATCTATATAAGAGGTCACTGTTTATTTTTATTTACATATATATATATATATATATATATATATATATATATATATATATAGATAGATAGATAAGAATATGTTATCTCTAACAGAAAGGGCCAACAAGAGATCTATATATCAACCAAATGTCAATTCTATGAGTACAGATCACACTGGTGCAATGTCTATCAAACAATTATTTTCTCAGTTGGAAGAATTAATCAAGACTGAACATAGACATTGGTGGGACCTGGACTCATTGAAATATTATAGAGACAAAAAACAAATACCAAGAGGTTTAAGACTACTGAAAAGTTGTTCATTTAAAGAAGATGACACATTACTTAACAAATGGTATTCAGCTCTGGACAGCTGTTCCTTTAATCTAATAGACATTTTGATTTCCCATAGAGAAAAATTAGCAGAGGAAATAGCCTCAAAAATTGAGAATATCCAAAAATCACTTGAACAATTTAAAGATCATTCTGAGTATTCAGCACTCAATGAGAGAACTATCAAAGCTACTGATGAATATCAAGATGAAATTATTTTTAAAAAAAATAAGAAAAAAGAAAGGGATGATGAGGATTATACAAAGGGAACAGTTTATACCTATAATAAGAAGGAGAACAAAGAACCAGATGAATCTACTTGGACTAAAGTGACACATCACAATAGAAATAGATTTAGAAACCAAAACTATTCTAATAGACCCCAATACATGGGAAATAGACATTATTCTAATACCCAGTCTCAACAACAAAAAAATAATAAAACTAACACGGCATACACAGACTTTAGAGAACATAGAGAACAACAACCTTATCAGATACCCATTTCAAATAGGTTCACACCACTTATTGATCAAAATTACACACAATATGATAGACAACACTTCAATCAAAGAGACCAAAGAGACCAACAAGATAAAAATAGACAGAACACTAGCTCTCATTATAGAGAGCAGCCACATCACTATTCTACATATAAACCCACTTGCAATCAATATAGAGATAATCATTCATCTGATTATAGAGATAATCAACATCATAATAGAACACACCAAGCTAGGGATTATGTAGCAGAAACACCAAGGACCCATGGAGTAAACGCCAATAACAGTAATAGGGCATATGAAGATCAACCCATTAACAATAGGGATAATTTACAGACACACAATTCACCATTACCACAGAATCCCCCTCCTTTTTTAGAGGAGCGTATTCCCCTAGCACCTCTATGGAGAAGGGAAGGGCAAAATACACCTTATCAACAACCAGGAAAAACCAAAAGAACACACACAAACGGGGACGGAGGGGAAGGGGAATTGCCTCCCAGGAAGAAAAGTTACAACAATTAAGTAAAGGTATTTTCAATCTATCCGACAAAATTCTCACTAATGACCAAATAAGAATTTTGGGTAAGGGTCTAAGTTTTTGCCCCTCAAATCCACATAGGATGTTTGAAATATATGTGGATTTAAATAAATTCACGAGAAAGTTATCATTACAACGATATTTTGCAAAAAAATCACTTCAAACAAATAGAAATATAGGTATCCCCATTCTCACAGATAACATGCCAACATGTAGGAATACTACAGTAATATATGTTGATCCTGAAGATCTATCAGAACAACTTTTTGAGGGAGTGATTCACACAAATTTTGCACCACCATCTTCATTCAATCCAAAAGGAGAGGATACAGCATATCTTGATATTTTTCAAAGTCTAGTGTTAGAAGATTTGGAAAAACTTCCCATCCGCAACAGCAATCATAGTAATATTTGGCCCAATGAAAAGAAAGCCCTTTTGGAACTTACTAGAGATAAGAACATAGTCATCCGCCAGGCGGACAAAGGCGGGGGGATAGTGATCCAAAACTACCTGGATTATATCAATGAAGCACACAGAATAGTTCTTGACAAAGAATATTATAATAAATTAGAAAAAGATCCCACAGACAACTTTTCAAAAGAGTTAATAACATTGATTAATTTTGGACATACAAATGGCATTTTGAATAAAAAAGAAAAAACATATTTGATTCCCAAAAGTCCGAACATACCTTATTATTATCACCTACCCAAAATACATAAACAACTAAATAACCCACCCGGTAGGCCTATCATTGCAGGAATGAATAGTATCACTGACAATCTATCTTCTTATATTGATTTTTATCTTCAAAAATATGTTTCACAACTGAGGTCCTACATTAGAGACACTACAGATCTATTAATCAAACTTTCTAACATCAAAAAAGAAGAAAATTTATATTGGGTCTCTTGTGATGTCACTTCGCTTTATTCAAATATTGCACATAAAATAGGGTTAAAATCAATAGATTATTTTTTAAGTGAAGACATATATATGTCGGACCTTCAAAAAAATTACATATTAGAACTCATCAATTTTATTTTGACCCATAATTATTTTCAGTTTTTAGATAACTTTTATATACAAATTAAAGGGACGGCCATGGGGACCAGATTTGCCCCCAGTTTTGCAAACCTATTTATGGGTTATTTTGAATCAATTTACATCTATGATTCTAACTGGGAGCAAAATCTGGTCTTCTATGGCCGCTATATAGATGATCTACTTTTTTTATGGAAGGGTCCATTGGATTCTCTGACAGCCTTTCAGAATGAATTAAATATGAATAATATGGGGATTAAGTTCACATGGAACGTACAAATGGATAAAATTGATTTTTTGGATGTTTCCCTAATGTGGGGCATAGATGATAAGGTGGAATCATGCACTTTTTTCAAAACAGTCGATAGCAACAATTTACTAGACTATCACAGTAACCATTACTCCAGTTGGAAAATAAACATACCATACAGTCAGTTTCGAAGAATTCGAAGAAATTGTACAGATATTAATACATTTGATATCCAAAGCCAGACCCTCATAGATCGTTTTAAAGAAAAACATTACCCTGCATCTCTCATTGAACATAGTTACCATAGGGCACGTGCCCAAAATAGGCATGAATTATTCACTAGTAAAAAGAAGAATGAATCTACATTTGATTCAGGATATGAATCAACATTCATTACGAGATATAACGACAAACATAGGGAGATTAGAAAGATCTTATCTAAACATTGTACATTATTAAAGAAAGACCCTGTTCTGCGATCCATTTTAGGGGAGAAACCAATATGCACTTTTAGGAGAGCCCCAACAATAAAGGAAAAACTTGCACCTAGTAAGATAGTGATGTGCAAAAGGGAAACAAATGCACCATTCAATAGAGGAAACATACAAGGTAGCACTCAAGGTGCAAAAATAGGCTTTTTCAGATGTCACAAAAATAGATGCAGTATGTGTAAATATACCATCAATGGACAAAAGAGTATCAAAGTAAATAACACAGGGGAAACTTTTACATTAACACAAAAAATAACATGCAGTTCTACTTATGTGGTCTATTGTATCACCTGCATCTGTGGCCTACATTATATAGGCCGCACCTGCAGGATGATAAGACAGAGATGGTCTGAACATCTTAGATGCATTGTGAAAGGATTAGATAAATACAGTACTTCTAGACATCACACAGCATCACATGGCACTAACAAATGCCTCATGAAGATAACCCCACTCGAGGTAGTGACTGCTAGTAATTCCCAAAATAGAATGATTAAACTTCGTCAAAGGGAGACCTTCTGGATCTATAGATTTATCATTTTCATCTTTACATCCAGAAGGCCTCAATGAAGTAATTGATACAGCAGCCTTTTAGATCAATCCAGTACAAACATTCAGTTCATTCTATCTTTCAATTTAAGAGTTCTGTTATACAAGCTTTATATCTGTTCTCTCACATTAGTAGTGTACTTAATATTAATGTGTATATAATGGATCATATCCTCATTGATATTGATATATATTATTTAGAAGGAATGTAAGTATAGATCACCTGAGGTCACCACCCAGTATATATCTTAATATACCAGTAATGTTTCATCTTGAAAATATATTCAGTATTTACTATCCATCTTACAATCATTCAAGCATCACATCACTATAAAACACATTTAATCACATTAATGGAGATATGCATATTTAGAATACTATAAACATACACTTTGTCTATATTCATACACATAGAGAATTTATTATATTAATTATAAACACTTAACATTGTCACACTATACACATACAATCATATGAGTCACATAGGAATTGATATATTCATGGTCATACACATAATATTATTATAGTTATATTATTTATATATTACCACTCTAGTCACATAGGTTTTCACAATAGCACATCTATTTATATATATTTATTGACATAAAATAAGATATAGTTAGAGCATTAAACACTAGTCACACATAGAATTCACTAATTATCAATATTTATAGCATATAGTAACTATAATTTATCTCTATATGTTTTTTCACTTGTTTTATCATATAGAACAATTTATTAATTTATTCACTAGGGCACAGAAAGCACACACAAAAAATGGAAGACTATAATTCATATTTTTTTATATATATAAGGCTTTATTTATATACATTATACAGGTTACCAATATATAAAAAATATATTAGTATATGCATCTATTCGATTGAAGCGCAACGAATACGAGACTGGCATTATTTTGAATGTTATGATTCAGTAAAAATTGACGAATACTGTGAGGATAGGATATGCTTTCACAGAGCAGCAACACCATAGGGCCACACAAATTGGCTGATGCTATCTCGAACATAGCCATAGGGTTGTATATGGATACATCATAGTGGCAGAGCAGTTCATACCCCAAGAGGATAGTAATGCATTTCATTTATGAGTTGCGGACATGTGAAATCTTGGACATGCAGCCGCTAATTGCCACAACTGATTATGGTAGGCAGCTTATGTTAGTTTGAGGAGTTGTAGTGAAGAATCGGGAATTGGATTTCTCACAAATCAAACACACGCCTACAAGCTGTGACTCACACACATAGTGATGCGTGATTGGTTCACGCTACACGCCCACGAACCACCCCCCACACATTTGACATTGTAAAATCAGAGAGGGAGCCTAAACAAATAGACAATAGTTTATTTATTTATTTTTTTAACGATAGAAAACACACGCCTATAAGCTGGGATTCACACACATAGTGACGCGTGATTGGTTTATGCTACACGCCCACGGACTATCACCTACACATTGGATATTGTGAAACCAGAGAGGGAGCTTTAAACAAATAGACATAGCCCTTCACAAAATCAGCTTACGATATGCACAATACAACAATTCAGATAACATTTAAACAGTTTATTATAGGAGATCATGTCAAAAGGGGTAAGAATATATTAGGAAGAAAGTTGAGGAATTGTATTTAAAGACCGGCGATAAATGATACACGCCCACTAGCCATTACCCACACATATGGAAGTGTGAGATAGGCTAATGACACACACCCACAAGCTGACAGCTTTATACATGATACAAACAAACTAGCTGATGCTTTTAATTAATAAATAAATTAAACTTTCTATTATGAACAAAGGGGAGGAAAGAAATCCTCAGGAAATAAAGAAGTTATTAACCATATAAAATATAAATAAATAGTGCATTCACTTTCATAAAGAGAGATTGCTGAAAATTTAATGAACCAACTATATGAGTGCTGTATTTGTTTTTTTGCTGAAACACTATTGTGCATACTGTATATGTTTTCTTTCGAAATGTTTATGAGATATATTGTAATATCTGCCACATACTTGTTTTGATACTAGCTGTATATGTTAAAGTAGATCTATGCATACAATGGGTTATATATTCACATACTGGTATCAAGAAAAGTCAGTTTGTATTGTGAAGGTCACCATAGCAACATTTGCATAAGTAATTGGTAAATTGGGTGTGACCAATGTTTTAATTTATTTGAGGATGTATAAATAGGAGACTTCAGTTTTAGATCAGTATAACTTGCCTGAGGAAACAGAGTGGTAGCTCTGAGAAACGCGTAGCGAATTCTACTGATTTTTATTGTACACTGTTATATCTTCATATAAAGTGTTTTTTTATATATATCTGGAGTCTCCTGGATTTTTTATCTGAACATTTTTAATACATTGGACCATCTTTCACCGGAGTTGTAAGTGCGCTGGGCCACTTTTAATATACCCAGCTTGCTTCATTAGCACTACAGTGTGCTCTATACTTTGTGAGTATATCTCTGAAGGGTAAAGCTGGTGGGTTCACACTCTGCTTACTAATTCCACACTAGGAGTCGCCCTCTGTATATCTTTTTACTTTTCAGATGATTTTGGAAATCTACTAAGAGGAGCTGCCCTAGCATTCTAATGCACAGTCAACTGGGACACTGATAAGTTTCCAGACTGCTCATCTAGGCATTATCTTTGCCTTCACTACATGTGAGTACAAAATCTATATCTCATTCTATTTATCCTTATATATACTGGCTACACTAGGAGGCGCCCTTTCTTTTTTGTTTCAAGCTCCAATCGGAGCTTGATAAATATGCCCCTATATCTCAAAGCGCTCCCCACAGTGCCAGAGGGGTCGCTCTTAGACCCATGCAATCTAGTGAAAGTAGTATGTGGGGAGGGAGTTAATGAGTTGGCCACTCTTGGACCAAAATATATAGGGGGAGAAAGGAATACAGTGGGAAAGAGCCGCTCTTATTGGTGAAAAAAGGGGGGGGGGCAATCTGGGGCAACCAGACTAGTATTGAGGGTGGTGAGATGGCAGCATCCGGTAATGATAAAGAGTTATAGTTCTCTATGGAGGTACACTATGCAATACGATAGATACATTCTAATATCAAAATAAATTAAGAGAGCAATCTAACTTAAATATTGGGTCTGATATACGATAGTGGAACATTACTATCTACTAACCAATTCAACATACTATATAGTGTATTAAGTAGCATGGGGAACAAAGTAGTGTGAATGAGATAGAAAGAGGTTGTATCTGTAATATGGAAAAGAGCTATCTACAGTGCTCTGTAAATGTGTTTAGACTAGATAAGTGATGTAAATATGTTGTGGACCTTAGATGAGTAGTAGGAAGCTATAAAACCTCTAACTTTGTTGGCAACTTTTATGAGAACAGTATATAGGAGGATTAACTAACTGTAATGTCCCTTTAACTGGAACTCCACCCCTAAAGCCTTTATAACCTTATTCTCACATCAACTTATTGCTTGATTATTTTGTTGCTTTGAGTAGTGCTAACCTTACTCATTTATTTGACAAGTCAAGTCTCTAATTCCTGAAAGGTGTATCTTTGCTCTGTGTTACTTCAAAACCTAGCTACCTAATTATTGCCTAATTTACACCTACCTGTTTGCTGATTCTGGTATTCATCTGAGTCTCCCTGTCAGCCCTGCACTACCTGTTTGGATCTACATTCCTGGCGTATTCATCCGCCTGTTTTCTTTCACACTGAGGATTTCACACGCTGCAGCAGCACGCTAAGGATCTCAGCCGCTGTTCCTGTTTCTCTCTTGGAAGTCCTTCCCTCCTAGTATCTACACTGGATCATTCTCCTATTTGCCTATCTGTTCCACGCTAGAGCTACCGGTCACGCAAGTACTTTTGTTCTGAATACAAATTATTCTGCCATGCTGCTCTTTTCAATCATGCTTGCTAAATGTGCATTGTCTACACTGTCTGCAGTATACTTTGTCTAAGCAACTTAACTACAGCCTGTACTTACTACTAGCTCTCTGGGTCAATTGCTTCCATGTGTGCATAACTCTACTACCTGCTTCTCAAACCAGCCTAAGTGTATAAACCTGCTTGCTTCGACCTGCTAAGTGCTGCATATACAGACTTTACATTATTATTTGTGCATGCTACTTACCAACTACAGATAAATTAATATTCAGCCTCTCCTAATGAATCTTATTATTTAACTCATTCCACCTATTCTTTCATATATATATATATTCCTTTATTCATATATATATATATATTCCTACTGCTGGGACTCAATTACTGAAGTAACTGCTGTAATTAATTAACCCTTTTGTTACAGACTTATAACATTAGGTGTTCCACTTTACAGCTACAAATAATCTGTTTTTCATTATATGAGAATTATAAACAGGTTATTACACTAACTAGTCTAGTTGAAGTCTCTGATTTAAATATGTATACCCTCCTCAAATTATGACATGTAACTCTTGTGTTCATGAGAATATAGTACATACAGGGGGGATAACTTCTGGGGAGTTCCCTCTTGGACCTTAGGAAAGGGAATGTAAGACATAATGAGGAAATTAACATAAAGGGCGCATGAGACCTCCCTCTAAGGAGTATACTTTGGGAGAATGGTAACCACATAATATTGTTACTTTAGGTCAGAACTAGATTGTGTACAAATATGTATGTTTACTATCCTGAAACCATCGTACTTAACCCCACTCATGAACCTTGATTTTTACATACTAAGGGGGTTATACATTACATATTATTAGATTGTTAAAGATAGACTCCTAGTTCTTCTGTCCATCTTCATGCAGTTTTATTCACACTCACAAAGTCCCATAGTGATTATCAGTCTCTGATGCTTGAATACATAAATAAAACATGTAAAAGAACGTGAACCTTGGTAGCTTTAAAACAATATATGCTGCTTAATAGTAGAAGTATAATTATATTATGAGCTATGTGTTTAATGAGAGAGATTGGTAAGGCTACATGTTAACAAGTATATGACACTGAATAACAAGTCCCAAGCAAGAGTGGAGGGACACAAAACATTACAACAATAGGTCTCTTATAATTGTGACACATGACCAATGCTCGGTATCCTGAAGATGAGGACAAGTCCCCCATACTTGCAACACATTGTTATAAATTCTCGGTATTCCTGAATATGAAGGAACTAGTTTCGGGTTGAGAGCATGATGAAAAGGGAGAATAGAAGGTTGAAGCAAAAGACTGTTAGTACATGAGCTACACTGGCCAGTTTGTAGTAGCCTATAAGAATCTGTTAGCAGTAAGCATTCAGTTATGTGGGCTTAGGGTTGCCTACGGATCAAGCAACAGTAGGAAAGTCTCCCAGGATCCCATGACGACCTCCCTGGGGCAAACACGTGTAGGTAACACGACTTAGCCATCTTCATGAAATTGTCCGCCAGTAAAATTTGGGGATGTAAACTGCCTGTCAGGAGAGGTCCTACCCTCCGGTAGCCCTGGCGGTCTTCTGATGGATGTTGCACCAACTTTTAATAAGGTAAGCAGGAGTTTGTGCTGCAGTTTCTCCGTTGAGGTACTTGCTTTTTGTTTTCATCTGCAAAACGGAATATCCTAAGCACTTTACGCTCTGCTCAGTCCCTGGCTCTAACATCGTACTTGATAGAGCCCTGTTTACTACCAGAAGGCTCCCAGACATGTCAGACTGTAAAATATTGAAAGGAGTGTGGGCTATCGGCTGTAGATTGTAAGCTCGAGTCAATTGTACTGCTGCATTCGCGACAGTCCTAATCGTATTGTACCATGTTGCCCCAGCCCTGGGTAAATGAAGGAGGGCTGTAAGGTGCTGTTATGCTCATCAGTATCTGTCTGTTCCACAATCTCAGGACTGGAGCTCCTTGTTTATGTCATGTGCAACTCCACTGGTTCTCGGGACGGACCTTCTGTCCGTTGTGGCGGGTCTGTGTCATACCGATCAGCTTCCTCCGCAACTTCCCTTGTCAGGATTGTAGTCCGTGGTGGGGCCATAGCAGTTCTCAGCTCTGCAACAAGGACTTGCTGATGGGAGTCCAGGGAGCGCATTAAATCTTGTAGCGCAGTAAGAATTAGCTTCTCCATTAGTAGACTGAAAGGGTAGTGGGTGTAGAGGCTGTATCTCTGTTAACCGAGGTGGTGTGTAGGCATCCACAAGTATGGCGGAGTATTCCACGTCGTCTACAGAAGGCCTTTGTGTAGTTATTATATCAATTATTTTGTCCCTTTGTCCCAGATCCTGCAATCTATGGTCTGGTATATCTTAAGAGCCAGAAATGAGGATATATAAATTCTTGACGTGCCATAAATTGATAATTTGATGATCAAATGCTGGGAGCTCTAAGTTGGCACGTCTTGCTGCTTTGGCTGTTGGCTCCGCCCCCCCATCTATCTTTTTAATCATAGCACAATAATAATGCTGTAAACTAGAACAAGAGAATGAAGATTTGGAAAGTAGACAGGCATGTAGCTAATGTGATGCCATCATTCTAAGCTTCAACCATACAGATTCTAGCATTAGGACTTTATTGCCTCTTTAATCAGTTTCTCCCTCAATATTACATATATGTATGGAGGTTTGGAAGATCTTCAATATTATTGTGATTTCAATGAAACACGTAAAATATTGAAATATCACCAATCACTTATATATGCCAGGCATACTTTATCATTTTGCAACAATATTGCAGCAACATTGTTCAATCAGATTCTATGCCATGTCTATGCACACATTATACACAAGTATGCCCTTTCAAACATTTGAGCGTGGACTTGTGTTTTGTAATATAACATCATGTTAACACTTTCACATTACGATTTATTGGGGAAAAACAAAATTTCAACAAACACAAAAAAAAAAAAACATCCGCTCAGATACAATCAGGTGTATACTATCAGCAATCATTACGAACACGCTACCATTGGACATTTTGCACTATAAATCACCCAAACACCATGGCCAATACGTCTCTTATGACCAACATTGTATCAAATTGCTTTTGTGTGTTTGCATACCTTGTTACTCATTTCGTGTTTGCTCTGCTATTTGGCTTGTGCTGCCTGGCTCTGCAAATATGGACAACCCCAGTTAGATTGTGTTGGTGCTGTTGGACAAGTTATGTACAACAGACTCAGGCGTGCCCGGCACCTCGAAAAGGAGCATGTGGAACGCCTGAGGATCTGGGCTTCTCCTGTTCACAGGGTGAGGCTCACCATGGATAACATGAGCGATGCCAAGGTTTTTGACAAATATAGGCTCAATAGACATCAGCTATTGAGCCTTTATGATGTACTAAAGCCTTATCTGGAGCCACACAGATGTATGCGCACTGCAATCCCTGGCATGTCCAAGATGCTTTGCTGTATACATGTCCTGGCATCTGGAAGCTTTCAATCCGCAGAGGGCTACTTGTCTAGTATGTCTCAAGGAACCTTCTCTGTGGTTTTTGAAAGGTTTCTGAATGTCAGGAAAAGAATTTGTAGGATTTTCGTAGGATTCCCTCAAAATGAGGATGATTGGAGATGCCTCAAGAGGGAATTTTATGGAATAGCTGAACTGCCAAATGTTTTGGGAGCAATGGATTGCACCCATATTGTTATGCGGGCTCTAGCAGAAGAGGGTCCTTAACGAAATCGCAAACACTTTCATAGTTTGAATGTGCAGTTCATTTGTGATGCACGGTGTCATAAGATGCAGGACATATGCAGGACACAGCAATGATGGTACAACTCTATTTTATAACAGAGCACAGAAACATAAATCTAGTCAGGTTGATTTCACTAACTAACTATGACACAGACTACCGGAGCCAAGCCCCGCCCCCAACTAGTGACATCACATCCTGCTCTCATCACATCTTCCCCTTTTTCAAAGGCGAAGCATACATTTGAATATAACAAATAACAAGGTATACGAACAGAGTGTACAACAACATTTTTTTTCCGAACAATATATATATAAACAAATAGGTTCAGAAAATATAAACACATAAATTACATCCAGACTTGGACATCGGGGTAGACTACCCTAGTCCACAGTGACCATGGGATTATTCTGCCCATACTTCCGGTCACTGTTCTAGCTAAAGTCAGTCCCTATATCGGGCCGGAAGTCTCACCACTCTTCCGCTTGATGTAACTTTGCATGAACTGTCCTCTGATACAGAAGATAGTGAATTAGAGTCCGCTGGAGGCAAAGATATATCCCCGCTGTGATCTTGCTGAGGGGAAGGCACCTCTCTTAGAACAGGGCATCCCACCGGCGTTGGTACTGAGGCATCCAGTTCCAGACTCTCAGGTACAGGCTGAAGGTGTCTTCGGTTATGGCGTGTAACCGTCCCTCCCTCAGTAAGGACTGTATAAGACCTTGGTTCTGGAGAGCGGCCAACTACCGTAGCAGGCGTCTTCCATTTCTTCTCATCATCCAGTTTAATTCTTACAGTTTGCCCTGCATTCAGTTCCTGTAAGGGCCTGACAGAATGTCTCCTGTCGTAGAAGAAACGATAACCCTTTTTGGCCTCTTCATCCCACCTAAGGACTTCGTCCCGAGGAACAGGACCAGGCGGCTTGAAGACACCCACTGAGGGTAAAGTGGTGCGAATCTGGCGTCCTAGCATCAGCTGTGCCGAGCTAAACCCGGTAGCTTGAATGGGCGTTGCCCTGTATGACAAGAGGGCCAGGTACGGCTCAGATTGCTTTAGAATGAATTTTGTTGTTTGAACTGTCCTTTCAGCCATTGCGTTGGCCTGCGGATAATGTGGACTTGACGTGGAATGTACAAAGTCATATTCCCTGCTTAAAGCACTGAACTCTGTTATCACTCACCAGCTCCATTGGAATGCCCCACCGGGCGAACAAGCTCTTCAGGCGAATGATAACGACTTGATTTGTGATATCATTCAGGGGTGCAATTTCCAAGTACCTGGAATAGTAGTCGATCACAACAAGAAACTTTTTTCCATGCAGTTCACACAAATCAGCAGCTATTTTCTGCCACGGCCCCGCAGGCAGTGGAGTAGTAATCAAGGGCTCCCTTCTCTGAGTAGGCCGGCGTTCCCGGCAAAAGGCACATTTAGACATGTGATTTGCAATGTCGGAGCTGATCCCAGGCCACCACACAGCTGTAGATGCCCTCTCTCTGCACTTTATAATGCCTAAGTGGCCATCGTGAATCCTGTTTAACATCTCCTTCCTCATGCTGACAGGAATTACAATGCGGTCTTGGAACAGCACCAACCCCTCTAGCTCCGTGAGCTGCGACCTCTCTGGCTGGTAAGCACTTAAAGACATCCAGGCTGCCCGGCTCTCGGGCCAGCTTTCTTTTATGTACTTTATAACCTCTTGCAAATCTGTGTCGAAATATGTCTCTTTCTTTATTTCCTCCAGTTTCCTTGAAGAAATAGACTTAGAGGCCAGAACTGAATCAACATACACTTTCACATCAGATTCTGTGGAGGATTCTTCAGCAGCAGCCAGCGGGAGCCTGGATAGTGTATCTGCCACAACCAGTTGTTTCCCCAGCACATGCACTGCCTGAACATTGAACCTCAGCAGTCTCATCAAAAGTCTCTGGCATCTCAAGGGTGTTTTGTCAATGTCATAAGAGTTGATTAGAGGGACTAGCAGTTTGTGGTCCAGACTAAATTTCTCCAAACCTACTAGATAATGCTGAAAGCGCTCACAGGCCCAAACTGCAGCCAGGCACTCTTTCTCAATTTGAGCATATTTTGGCTCCGCAGCCGTCAGTGTGCGTGAACAGTAGGTGATGGGCTGTAGTTTATTTTCATTTAACTGCAGGAGTGCAGCCCCCAACCCATAACTGCTTGCATCGGCACTAACCACAGTCTTTTTTGAAGGGTCGTAGAACCCCAGCACTGGGGCAGACCCCAGCAGGGACTTGGCCTGCAGAAAAGCTTTTTCTTGTGAAGGTCCCCAGACCCAAGCAACGTCTTTCTTAAGCAACTCTGTAATAGGGTGTAAAACTGTTGATAAATCTGGAAGAAACTTGCCCATGTAATTTACAAGGCCCAATATCTGGCTCATGTACATCAGAAGGACTTTTCATCTGTTCAATAGCACAAATTTTCTCGGGGTCTGGCTTGATGTCATCCCAGTTGATGATATGCCCAAAGTAACATAATTCAGTTTTCCTAAAATGACATTTTTCTTTATTCAGCTTCAGCCCAGACTCTTTGATAGCCTGTAGCACACAATTTAAACGCTGATCATGCTCCTCCACTGTAGACCCATACACTAGAATGTCGTCCATGACGACCGCTGTGCCCTCGTGGTCACTCAGGAGAGAACTCATTTCCCTTTGAAAGATTTCAGGAGCGGAGGATATCCCAAAGGGGAGTCTGCAGAAGCAGAACCGACCTACCGGTGTGATAAAAGTAGTCAGTTTGCGGCACTTTGGATCCAGGGGGATCTGCCTAAAGCCGCTAGAAGCGTCTAATGTGGAAAAGAACTTCGCCCCAGCCAACTTTGGAGCTATATCTTCTAATGTCGGCAGCACAAATCTCTCTCACTTCACTGCCTCATTCAACCTTTACAGGTCCACACAGATGCGCACCTATCCATTTTTCTTTGCAACTGGAACAATGGGGGCACACCAATCAGTCGCTTCAACAACCTCTTCAATAACCCCCATAGACTTCATGCGCATAAGCTCTTTCTCCACTTGAGGCATGAGCGGGAACAGAATTCTATGGGGAGTAGAAATACTGTATGGGACTGCGTCACTTTTAAGTGCTATACGGACTGGTTTGCAATTCAATAGACCCAACTCGCCAAACATATCTTCGGAAATCTCATTCACTCTGGCCACGAGGCCCAAGTCACAGGCTGCTTTTCTGCTCAATCAATTGTTAACACACTGACCTCGAATCACATGCACCCACATGGTGAACTTTCTTTGCCACTCTAATAAAATGATTAACCCCTAAACCGCCGCTCCTGTAGCCCACTGCAAGCTATAATAAATATGTTAACCCCTAAACCGCCGCTCCCTGACCCAGCCGCAACTATAATATATGTATTAACCCCTAAACCGCCGCTCCCTGACCCCGCCGCAACTATAATATATGTATTAACCCCTAAACCGCCGCTCCCTCACCCCGCCGCAACTATAATATATCTATTAACCCCCTAACCTAAGTTACAATTACACCTAACACTACACTATACTTTAATAAATTATTTCTATTTAAAACTAAATATTTACCTGTAAAATAGACCCTAAGATAGCTACAATGTAATTAATAATTACATTGTAGCTATTTTAGGATTTATATTTATTTTACAGGTAACTTTGTATTTATTTTAGCTAGTTAGAATAGTTATTAAATAGTTATTAACTATTTAATAACTACCTAGCTAAAAGAAATACAAAATTACCTGTAAAATAAATCCTAACCTAAGTTACAATTAAACCTAACACTACACTATCATTACATTAATTAAATAAATTAAATACAAATAACTACAATTAAATACAATACATAAACTACCTAAAGTACAAAAAATAAAAAAAGCTAAGTTACAAAAAATAAAAAAATTAGTTACAAACATTTAAAAAATATTACAACAATTTTAAGCTAATTACACCTAATCAAAGCCCACCAAAATAAAAAATGCCCTACCCTATTCTACATTAAAAAATTTCAGAGCTCTTTTACCTTACCAGCCCTTAAAAGGGCCTTTTGCGGGGCATGCCCCAAAGAAAACTGCTCTTTTGCCTGTAAAAGAAAAATACAACCCCCCCCAACATTAAAACCCACCACCCACATACCCCTAATCTAACCCAAACCCCCCTTAAAAAAACCTAACACTACCCCCCTGAAGATCATCCTACCTTGAGTTGTCTCCAGCCAGCCGACCCACCGATGGAACCGAAGAGGAGATCCAGAGCGGCAGAAGTGATCCTCCAAGGGGCGCTGAAGAAGTCTTCCATCCGATGAAGTCATCATCCCGGCGGCGCTGAAAAAGTCTTCCATCCGGGCGATGTCATCTTCCAAGCGGCGCTGAAGAAGTCTTCCATCCGGGCGATGTCATCTTCCAAGCGGGGTCTTCAATCTTCTTTCTTCAGGATCCATCTTCATCCCGCCGACGCGGAACATCCTTCTTCCCCGACGGACTAACGACGAATGAAGGCTCCTTTAAGGGACGTCATCCAAGATGGCGTCCCTTCAATTCCGATTGGCTGATAGGATTCTATCAGCCAATCGGAATTAAGGTAGGAAAAATCTGATTGGCTGATTGAATCAGCCAATCAGATTGAAGTTCAATCCGATTGGCTGATCCAATCAGCCAATCAGATTGAGCTTGCATTCTATTGGCTGTTCCGATCAGCCAATAGAATGCGAGCTCAATCTGATTGGCTGATTCAATCAGCCAATCAGATTTTTCCTACCTTAATTCCGATTGGCTGATAGAATCCTATCAGCCAATCGGAATTGAAGGGACGCCATCTTGGATGACGTCCCTTAAAGGAGCCTTCATTCGTCGTTAGTCCGTCGGGGAAGAAGGATGTTCCGCGTCGGCGGGATAAAGATGGATCCTGAAGAAAGAAGATTGAAGACCCCACTTGGAAGATGACATCGCCCGGATGGAAGACTTCTTCAGCGCCGCTTGGAAGATGACATCGCCCGGATGGAAGACTTCTTCAGCGCCGCCTGGATGATGACTTCATCGGATGGAAGACTTCTTCAGCGCCCCTTGGAGGATCACTTCTGCCGCTCCGGATCTCCTCTTCGGTTCCATCGGTGGGTCGGCTGGCTGGAGACAACTCAAGGTAGGATGATCTTCAGGGGGGTAGTGTTAGGTTTTTTTAAGGGGGGTTTGGGTTAGATTAGGGGTATGTGGGTGGTGGGTTTTAATGTTGGGGGGGGTTGTATTTTTCTTTTACAGGCAAAAGAGCAGATTTCTTTGGGGCATGCCCTGCAAAAGGCCCTTTTAAGGGCTGGTAAGGTAAAAGAGCTTTGAACTTTTTTAATGTAGAATAGGGTAGGGCATTTTTTTATTTTGGGGGGCTTTGTTATTTTATTAGGGGGCTTAGATTAGGTGTAATTAGCTTAAAATTGTTGTAATATTTTTTAAATGTTTGTAACTTATTTTTTTTATTTTTTGTAACTTAGCTTTTTTTATTTTTTGTACTTTAGTTAGTTTATGTAATTGTATTTAATTGTAGTTATTTGTATTTAATTTATTTAATTAATGTAATGATAGTGTAGTGTTAGGTTTAATTGTAACTTAGGTTAGGATTTATTTTACAGGTAATTTTGTATTTCTTTTAGCTAGGTAGTTATTAAATAGTTAATAACTATTTAATAACTATTCTAACTAGCTAAAATAAATACAAAGTTACCTGTAAAATAAATATAAATCCTAAAATAGCTACAATGTAATTATTAATTACATTGTAGCTATCTTAGGGTTTATTTTACAGGTAAGTATTTAGTTTTAAATAGAAATAATTTATTAAAGTATAGTGTAGTATTAGGTGTAATTGTAACTTAGGTTAGGATTTATTTTACAGGTAAATTTCTCTTTATTTTAGCTAGGTAAGCTATTAAATAGTTAATAACTATTTAATAACTATTGTACCTATTTAAAATAAATTGAAAGTTACCTGTAAAATAAAAATAAATCCTAAGATAGCTACAATATAATTATTATTTATATTGTAGCTATATTAGGGTTTATTTTATAGGTAAGTATTTAGTTTTAAATAGGATTAATTTAGTTAATAATAGAAATATTATTTAGATTTATTTAATTAATATTTAAGTTGGGGGGTGTTAGGGTTAGACTTAGGTTTAGGGGTTAATAATTTTATTACAGTGGCGGCGGTGTAGGGGGGCAGGATAGGGGTTAATAAATTTATTATAGGTGGCGACGGTGTAAGGGGGGCAGATTAGGGGTTAATAAGTTTAATATAGGTTGCGGTGGGGTCCAGGATCAGCAGGATAGGGGTTAATAACTTTATTATAGGTGGCGACGGTATAGGGGGGGCAGGATAGGGGTTACTAGGTATAATGTAGGTGGCGGCGGTTTAGGGGTTAATACATTTATAAGAGTTGCGGCGGGGTCTAGGAGCGGCGGTTTAGGGGTTAATAACTTTATTGAGTTGCGGGGGGCTCCCAGGGCGCCGGTATAGGGGGTAGAACAGTATAGTTAGTGTGGGTGCTTAGTGACAGGCTGGCAATAAAGCTGTCAAAAAGCCGAAGAGCAGCGAGATCGGATGAGTGATAACTCTCACAGTCCGCTGCTCATCGCCCCGTACTTGGTGCGTGGCTTTTTGACAGATTTATTGATAACTTAGGTGAAATTTTGCAGGTCCGCAGTGGCGATGGTAGGCGAGCTTAGGCGGGCGTATTGGGCCGGGGAAGGCAGGTAAGTTGACACGTTGATAACTAGGCCTCATAGGGTGTGGTTTAACCATTTACTTGTCTCTTTCAGCAAATGTCTAGGTTTATATAAAAAGATATGTAGCTGGTCATAGCTAAAATGTGCAGATATAGAATGTTGTTTAACTATTTACTTGTCTCTCTCAGCAAATATCTAGGTTTATATTAACAGATATGTAGCAGGTCATAGCCTTGACAAAACTTTTAAAGGGACAGTGTAGCTCTTTAAAGAAAACTGACGTAGACAACAGTTTAGCAGTTTGCTGATTTTACAAAGTCATTCAAAGTCACTAGCAGAACAATTTAAGTTTATTACATATAGACATTTTAGCTAGGTTATGTAAACGTTTAACCCTCATTTTAATTTAAAGGAGTTTTCGTATAAACAAATGCATTGTATAATTTTCTTTTTCTTTCTTTAAATGTATTTTCTTTCATGTAATTGGCAAGAGTCCATGAGCTAGTGACATATGGGATGTACAATCCTACCAGGAGGGGAAAAGTTTCCCAAACCTCAAAATGCCTATAAATACACCCCTCACCACACCCACAATTCAGTTTTTACAAACTTTGCCTCCTATGGAGGTCGTGAAGTAAGTTTGTGCTAAGATTTCTACGTTGATATGCACTTCTCAGCATTGTTGAAGCCCGATTCCTCTCAGAGTACAGCGAATGTCAGAGGGACGTGAAGGGAGTATCACTTATTTGAATACGATGATTTCCCTAACGAGGGTCTATTTCATAGATTCTCTGTTATCGGACGTAGAGATTCATCTCCTACCTCCCTTTTCAGATCGACGATATACTCTCAATTTACCATTACCTCAACTAATAACTGTTTTAGTACTGGTTTGGCTATCTGCTATATGTGTATGGGTGTCTTTTGGTAAGTATGTTTTTTATTACTTAAGACACCTCAGCTATGGTTTGGCACTTTATGCATTTATATAAAGTTCTAAATATATGTATTGTACTTATATTTGCCATGAGTCAGGTTCATGTATTTCCTTCAGCAGACTGTCATTTTCATATTTGGGGAATTTAAACATTTTAAGAAATGTATTTCTTACCTGGGGTTTAGTCTTTTTTTCAAATGACTACTTCTTGCTATTGTGGGTATTAGGCCCGCGGGTTTGTCAAATGCTAAACTTTATTGCGTCATTCTTGGCGCGAAAATTTTTTTGGCGTGGAAAAAGACGTTTATGACGCAACTTCGTCATTTCCGTCATCATACGTGACGCCGAGACCTTTCACACGGCGGCGTCATTAGTGACGCGAGTGTGTCATTTCCGGTTATTTTTTTCATTCATTTTTTTCATTCATTTTTTTCATTATTTCAATACCCCATTGATGTTTGCCTCTTGCTTTTTTCTCTATCAGAGGCCTATGCTTTTGCATTTTTTCCCATTCCTGAAACTGTCATATAAGGAAATAGATAATTTTGCTTTATATGTTGTTTTTTTCTCTTACATTGAGCAAGATGTCCCAATCCGATCCTGTCTCAGAAGTTTCTGCTGGAACATTGCTGCCTGACATTGGTTCTACCAAAGCTAAGTGCATTTGTTGTAAAAGTGTAGAAATTATTCCACCAAATGTCATTTGTAATAGTTGTCATGATAAACTTTTACATGCAGATAGTGTTTCCATCAGTAATAGAACATTGCCAGTTGCAGTTCCTTCAACTTCTAATGTACATGATATGCCTGTAAATTTTAAAGAATTTGTATCTGATTCTATTCTGAAGGCTTTGTCTGCATTTCCACCTTCTAATAAACGTAAAAGGTCTTTTAAAACTTCTCATTTAGCTGATGAAATTTCAAATGACCAGCAACATAATAATTTATCCTCTTCTGATGAGGATCTATCTGATTCAGAAGATCCTTCCTCAGACATTGACACTGACAAATCTACTTATTTATTTAAAATAGAGTATATGCATTCTTTATTAAAAGAAGTGTTAATTACTTTGGGTAACCAGTCCTTTTGACGTTCAGTCTAATAAACTTTTAAATGCTGTTTTTAAACCTCCTGTGGTTTCCCCAGGGGTTTTTCCTATTCCTGAGGCTATTTCTGATATGATTTCTAGGGAATGGAATAAGCCAGGTACTTCTTTTATTCCTTCTTAAAGGTTTAAAAAATTGTATCCCTTACCAGCAAAATCTATAGAGTTTTGGGAAAAAATCCCCAAAGTTGATGGGGCTATTTCTACTCTTGCTAAACATACCACTATTCCTTTGGAAGATAGTACTTTCTTTAAGGATCCTTTAGATTGGAAGCTTGAATCTTATCTAAGAAAGGCCTATTTATATTCTGGTCATCTTCTCAGACCTGCTATTTCTTTGGCTGATGTTGCGGCTGCCTCAACTTTTTGGTTGGAGAATTTAGCGCAACGAGAATTGGATCCTGACATATCTAGCATTACTCGCTTGCTGCAACATGCTAATCATTTTATTTGTGATGCCATTATCAAAATTGATGTTAGATCCATGTCTTTAGCTGTATTAGCTAGAAGAGCTTTGTGGCTTAAATCTTGGAATGCTGATATGACATCTAAATCTAGATTACTATCTCTTTTTTCCAAGGTAATAATTTATTTTGTTCTCAGTTAGATTCTATTATTTCAACTATCACTGGAAGAAAAGGAGTTTTTTTGCCTCAGGATAAAAAACCTAAGGGTAAATCTAAGGCTTCTAACCGTTTTCGTTCCTTTCGTTAGAATAAGGAACACAAACTCAATCCTCCTCCCAAGGAATCTGCTTCCAATTGGAAGCCTTCCTCAAATTGGAATAAATCCAAGCCATTTAGGAAACCAAAGTCTGCCCCTAAGCTCAGCTGGTAGGGGGCAGATTAAGGTTTTTCAAGGATTTTTGGATCAAATCTGTCCAAAATCATTGGATTCAGAGCATTGTCTCTCAGGGGTATCGAATAGGATTCAAAGTAAGACCTCCTGTGAGAAGATTTTTTCTCTCACGCATCCCTGTAAATCCAGTAAAAGTTCAGGCTTTTCTGAAGTGTGTTTCAGACATGGAGGCTTCAGGGGTAATCATGCCAGTTCCTCCTCAAGAACAAGGTTTGGGGTTTTATTCAAACCTATTCATTGTACCAAAGAAAGAAAATTCATTCAGACCAGTTCTGGATCTGAAAATTTTGAATCGTTATGTAAGAGTACCAACTTTAAAGATGGTGACTATAAGGACTATTCTGCCTTTTGTTCAGCAAGGACATTATATGTCCACAATAGTCTTGCAGGATGCATACCTTCATATTCCGATTAATCCAGAACACTATCAGTTTCTGAGATTCTCTTTTCTAGACAAGCATTACCAATTTGTTGCTCTTCCATTTGGCCTAGCAACAGCTCCAAGAATCTTTTCAAAGGTTCTGGGTGCCCTACTATCTGTAATCAGAGAACAGGGTATTGCAGTGTTTCCTTATTTGGACGATATCTTGGTACTAGCTCAGTCTTTACGTACTGCAGAATCTCACATGAATCAACTAGTGTTGTTTCTTTGGAAACATGGTTGGAGGATCAATTTACCAAAACGTTTCTTGATTCCTCAGACAAGGGTCACCTTTTTAGGCTTCCAGATGGATTCAGTGTCCATGACTCTGTCTCTAACAGACAAGAGACGTTTAAAATTGGTTGCAGCATGCCGGCACCTTGAGTCTCAGTCATTCCCTTCAGTGGCTATGTGCATGGAAGTTTTAGGTCTCATGACTGCAGCATCGGACGCGATCCCCTTTGCTGGTTTTCACATGAGACCTCTATAGCTTTGTATGCTGAATCAATGGTGCAGGGATTATACAAAGATATCACAATTAATATCCTTGAATCACAATGTACGACACTCTCTGACATGGTGGATAGATCACCATCGTTTGGTTCAAGGGGCTTCTTTTGTTCAGCCAACCTGGACTGTGATCTCAACAGATGCGAGTCTTTCAGGTTGGGGAGCTGTTTGGGGATCTCTGACAGCACAAGGGGTTTGGAAAGCTCAAGAGGCCAGATTACCAATAAATATTTTAGAACTCCGTGCAATTCTCAGGGCTCTTCAGTTCTGGCCCCTGCTAAAGAGAGAACCGTTCATTTGTTTTCAGACAGACAATATCACAACTGTGGCTTATGTAAATCATCAGGGTGGGACTCACAGTCCCCAAGCTATGAAAGATCTCGGAAACTTGCTTGGGCGGAATTCAGCTCCTGTCTAATCTCTGCAATGCATATCCCAGGTGTAGACAATTGGGAGGCGGATTATCTCAGCCGCCAGACTTTACATTCAGGGGAGTGGTCTCTCCATCCAGATGTGTTTTCTCAGATTGTTCAGATGTGGGGTCTTCCAGAGATAGATCTCATGGCCTCTCATCTAAACAAGAAACTTCCCAGATACCTGTCCAGGTCCAGGGATGTTTGGGCAGAAGCATTGGATGCGCTGACACTTCCTTGGTGTTATCATCCTGCTTACATCTTCCCGCCTCTAGTTCTCCTTCCAAGAGTGATCTCCAAAATCATCATGGAACAGTCTTTTGTGTTGCTGGTGGCTCCAGCATGGCCACACAGGTTTTGGTATGCGGATTTGGTTCGGATGTCCAATTGCCCACCTTGGCCACTTCAGTTACGGCCGGACCTACTATCTCAAGGTCCGTTTTTCCAACAGGATCTCAAATCATTAAATTTGAAGGTATGGAAATTGAACGCTTAGTTCTAAGTCATAGAGGTTTCTCTGACTCAGTGGTAATACTATGTTACAAGCTCCTAAATCTGTCTCTAGAAAGATTTATTATAGAGTTTGGAAGACTTACATTTCATGGTGTTTTTCTCATAAATTCTCCTGGCATTCTTTTAGAATTCCTATAATTTTACAGTTCCTTCAGGATGGTTTGGATAAGGGTTTGTCTGCAAGTTCCTTGAAAGGACAAATCTCTGCTCTTTCTGTTTTATTTCACAGAAAGATTGCTATACTTCCTGATATTCACTGTTTTGTACAGGCTTTAGTTTGTATTAAGCCTGTCATTAAATCAATTTCTCCTCCTTGGAGTCTTAATTTGGTTCTGAAGGCTTTACAGGCTTCTCCATTTGAGCCTATGCATTATTTGGACATTAAACTACTTTCTTGGAAAGTGTTGTTCCTTTTGGCTATCTCTTCTGCTAGAAGAGTTTCTGAGCTATCTGCTCTTTCTTCTGAGTCTCCTTTTCTGATTTTTCATCAGGATAAGGCAGTTTTGCGGACTTCTTTTCAATTTTTACCTAAGGTTGTGAATTCTAACAACATTAGTAGAGAAATTTTTGTCCCTTCCTTATGTCCCAATCTTAAGAATTCTTTGGAGAGATCCTTACATTCTTTGGATGTGGTAAGAGCTTTGAAATATTATGTGGAAGCTACTAAAGATTTCAGAAAGACTTCCAGTCTATTTGTTTTATTTTCTGGTCCTAGGAAAGGTCAGAAGGCTTCTGCTATTTCCTTGGCTTCTTGGTTGAAACTTTTGATTCATCAAGCTTATTTGGAGTCGGGTCAGGCCCCACCTCAGAGAATTACAGCTCATTCTACTAGATCAGTCTCCACTTCGTGGGCTTTTAAGAATGAAGCTTCAGTTGATCAGATTTGCAAAGCGGCGACTTGGTCCTCTTTGCATACATTTACTAAATTCTACCGTTTTGATGTATTTGCTTCTTTGGAAGCAGTTTTTGGTAGAAAAGTTCTTCAGGCAGCTGTTTCAGTTTGATTCTTCTGCTTTTTGATTTAAGTTTTTTTCTTTCAAAAATGAAAATAAACTTATTTTTTTGGGTTGTGGATTATTTTTTTTTAGCGAAATATGGCTGTTTTTATTTTTATTCCCTCCCTCTCTAGTGACTCTTGAGTGGAAGACTCCACATCTTGGGTATTGATATCCCATATGTCACTAGCTCATGGACTCTTGCCAATTACATGAAAGAAAACATAATTTATGTAAGAAGTTACCTGATAAATTAATTTATTTCATATTGGCAAGAGTCCATGAGGCCCACCCTATGGTTGTTATGATTTTTTGTATAAAGCACAATTATTTCCAAATTTCCTTTGTTGATGCTTTCTACTCATTTCTTTATCACCCCACTGCTTGGCTATTCGTTAAACTGAATTGTGGGTGTGGTGAGGGGTGTATTTATAGGCATTTTGAGGTTTGGGAAACTTTGCCCCTCCTGGTAGGATTGTATATCCCATATGTCACTAGCTCATGGACTCTTGCCAATATGAAAGAAATGAATTTATCAGGTAAGTTCTTACATAAATTATGTTTTTAAATTTTATTATTTATCAGATATTTTTAATATTGACATTTCGTAATGTTAATTATTTATAGGTGATTCGGGTTACATGAGCTGGAATTGGCTCATTACGCCTCTACGTAACCCCACCAATGAGGCACAGGAACCAGGGCTGTAGTGGAACGGATGTTTGGACTCCTCAATATGCGCTTTCAATGATTGGATAGGTCTGGAGAAGCCCTCCAATACAGCCCTAGGAAGGTGGCAAAGATCATTATAGCCTGCAGCGTGCTTCATAACATAGCTCAACAGGCAGGGATGCTGCAGGACGTCCAGGTGCCCCTAGCCCTCCAACAAGATGAGGAGGATGACAAAGTCGTAGAGGGGCCATTACGGGAAAAGGGGGTCAATGTCAGAGATAACATCATTAACCGCCACTTCAGAAGGTAAATACTATAAGTTATATAAGAGCATTGCAAAAATGTGACACTTTTAGTAAAATGAAAGTAGAATCTGGCGAACATGATAGGATTGTTCAAGAAATTACTATATCAAAATCTAAAATATATTTTATTATCATAGGTAAATTACATATCATATCCATATGTCTCTTTTAGATAGTCTGAAAGGGATGAATGCCACATATAGCAGATAAAGGAATACTCTGAAGCACATCAAATTGACAAAGTCATACATCAGAGGTTATGCTTGCACAATGTATGTGACTCAGCTTCACACTTGATTGTTAAAGCATAATACAAAAGAGGCTACATATGCTTATTAAGCTATTGCTAATAAACATTTATGGCTAGATTTAGAGTTCTGCGGCCAAAGGTGTGCGTTAGCTACGCATGCTTTTTTTTCCCCGCACCTTTTAAATACGGCTGGTATTTAGAGTTCACAGAAGGGCTGCGTTAGGCTCCAAAAAAGGGAGCGTAGAGCATATTTACCGCCACTGCAACTCTCGATACCAGCGGTGCTTACGGAAGCGGCCAGCTTAAAAAACGTGCTCGTGCACGATTCCCCCATAGGAAACAATGGGGCTGTTTGAGCTGAAAAAAAACCTAACACCTGCAAAAAAGCAGCGTTGTTTCCTATGGGGAAACACTTCCTAATTCTGCACCTAACACCCTAACATGTACCCCGAGTCTAAACACCCCTAACCTTACACTTATTAACCCCTAATCTGCCGACCCCGCTATCGCTGACATATTATTAACCCCTAATCTGCCGCTCCGTACACCGCCGCAACCTACATTATACCTATGTACCCCTAATCTGCTGCCCCTAACACCGCCGACCCCTATATTATATTTATTAACCCCTAATCTGCCGCCCCCGCTATCGCTGACCCCTGCATATTATTATTAACCCCTAATCTGCCGCTCCGTACACCGCCGCAACCTACGTTATCCCTATGTACCCCTAATCTGCTGCCCCTAACACCGCCGACCCCTATATTATATTTATTAACCCCTAATCTGCCGCCCCCAACGTCGCCTCCACCTACCTACAATAATTAACCCCTAATCTGCCGACCGGACCTCACCGCTACTCTAATAAATGTATTAACCCCTAAAGCTAAGTCTAACCCTAACACTAACACCCCCCTAAATTAAATATAATTTAAATCTAACGAAATAAATTTTTTTTACAGGCAAAAGAGCTGAATTCTTTGGGGCATGCCCCGCAAAGGGCCCTTTTAAGGTAATAGAGCTTTTCTATTGTAATTTTAGAATAGGGTAGGGCATTTTTTTATTTTGGGGGGCTTTGTTATTTTATTAGGGGGCTTAGAGTAGGTGTAATTAGTTTAAAATTGTAATATTTTTCTAATGTTTGTAAATATTTTTTTATTTTTTGTAACTTAGTTCTTTTTTATTTTTTGTACTTTAGTTAGTTTATTTAATTGTATTTATTTGTAGGTATTGTTTTTAATTAATTTATTGATAGTGTAGTGTTAGGTTTAATTGTAGATAATTGTAGGTATTTTATTTAAGTAATTTATTGATAGTGTAGTGTTAGGTTTAATTGTAGATAATTGTAGGTATTTTATTTAATTAATTTAATGATACTGTAGTGTTAGGTTTAATTGTAACTTAGGTTAGAATTTATTTTCCAGGTAATTTTGTAATTATTTTAACTAGGTAGCTATTAAATAGTTATTAACTATTTAATAGCTATTGTACCTGGTTAAAATAAATACAAAGTTGCCTGTAAAATAAATATTAATCCTAAAATAGCTACAATATAATTATTTATATTGTAGCTATATTAGGGTTTATTTTACAGGTAAGTATTTAGCTTTAAATAGGAA
This sequence comes from Bombina bombina, assembly GCF_027579735.1. NCBI lineage: Eukaryota > Metazoa > Chordata > Amphibia > Anura > Bombinatoridae > Bombina > Bombina bombina. The sequence goes on from NC_069501.1 coordinate 1,037,237,028, forward strand.
TAATCTATTTAATAAGAGTTAATATATTTCGTTAGATAAAAATTATATTTAATTTAGGGGGGTGTTAGTGTTAGGGTTAGACTTAGCTTTAGGGGTTAATACATTTATTATAGTAGCGGTGAGGTCCGGTCGGCAGATTAGGGGTTAATACTTGAAGTTAGGTGTCGGTGAGGTTAGGGAGGGCAGATTAGGGGTTAATACTATTTATTATAGGGTTATTGAGGCAGGAGTGAGGCGGATTAGGGGTTAATACATTTATTATAGTAGCGGCGAGGTCCGGTCGGCAGATTAGGGGTTAATAAGTGTAGGTAGGTGTCGGCGACGTTGAGGGGGGCAGATTTGGGGTTAATAAATATATTATAGGGGTCGGCGGTGTTAGGGGCAGCAGATTAGGGGTACATAAGTATAACGTAGGTGGCGGCGGTGTGCGGTCGGCAGATTAGGGGTTAAAAAAATTTAATCGAGTGCCAGCGATGTGGGGGAACCTCGGTTTAGGGGTACATAGGTAGTTTATGGGTGTTAGTGTACTTTAGAGCACAGTAGTTAAGAGCTTTATGTACCGGCGTTAGCCCAAAAAGCTCTTAACTCCTGACTTTTTTCTGCGGCTGGAGTTTTGTCGTAAGAGTTCTAACGCTCACTTCAGCCACGACTCTAAATACCGGCGTTAGAAAGATCCCATTGAAAAGATAGGATACGAAAATGGTGTAGGGGGATCTGAGGTATGGAAAAGTCGCGGCTGCAAAGTGAGCGTTAGACCCTTTAATGACTGACTCCAAATACCAGCGGGCGGTAAAAACCAGCGTTAGGAGCCTTTAACGCTTGTTTTGACGGCTACCGCCAAACTCTAAATCTAGCCGTTAGGAAATAGTTAGTGTTAGGGGGAGGGATGCAGAACTATGTTTCAATTTATTAGTTATTTGATTTACACTTAATTTTCTATTAGGGAGATTTACTTCATCTACAGGCTGAAAGTGAAGAATACCTATGTGATCATGTCTGTGGCATTGTCTTTCAACTGTGCTGACTTCTTCAACATCTAAAGGCACGTTGACAAAAACACTTATGTTTCTTCTCATTTATTTTAGATGGCATTTCACAATCCTCTATTATTATTTTTTAAATCATAGATATTTTATTGAGGTTTGTATAGTTGACAACATAAGCAAACTAAGGCCTAGATTTGGAGTTTGGCGTTAGCCGTGAAAACCAGCGTTAGAGGCCCCTAACGCTGGTTTCTTACGGACTCCGGTATTTAGAGTTCAGTTACCGACACTCAAAAATCACCCAACGCTCAAATTTCTACCGACAGCTCAGACCCAGTAGTAAACATATACAGACAAAATAAACATTCACGAATCACAAAACAAATATTACACAAAGTACACTTACAATCATACAAACACTACACTATATTTATTTTTAAGATTTAATAATTTTTCTTCAAAATACAAAGGATCAAAGTTGCGAGATCTCGGGTGTTAGAAAAAAAACAACACAAATCCATTTTCCCATTGACTTACATTGACACACGGGAAAAGACCCTCATATACCTACATCTAACTAATAAGATTATCACAAATATACACTCATCGAAGCATACAAACAATATACACCACATGACATACAAAAATTTTTTAATTATTAAAAAAAGAACACGATTTAGTTACTTTTTCACACAAGCTCATGACGTCACTCACTTTACGAGGAAAACCAGTCTTTGAAAAAAAAAATTACCAAATTTTAGAGCCTCCATTGACTTCTATGGGGAAGACGTGCTCGTGCACGCGAAACACACATTTCCCTAACGCACGCAAATAGCGTAGACCGAAAAACTCCAAATACCAGCGCTAGAAAATACATGCTTTTCTGCGTTAGACCCAGCTATGATAAATAGATCAAGAAATGACTATTTCCCTATGGTGGACTTATGGATTGTACTTATTGAATATTCACAACACCATTAAATTGTTTCAGACTTTTATATTACATCAACTACAAATCAACATCACTAGTAACAAAATTTTGTTTTCAAAATATTACATTTAAACGGACACAAAAATAATTTAAACTTTTCAGGATTCACAAACAGTACACAATGGGAAACAATTCTCATTTACCTTTATTATTGCATTTCATTTATTCAACTCATATGCTTGCAGCAACAGCATATCTACATAGGCTTAACACATGATCAGTCATGGATGCACATACATTACTTTTAACATTCACTCATACATGTGCATTCAAATGATGGGGGAAAAACACATTACATTCTCTCTAGGAATCACAAAACAGAACATATGGATTTTACTGAACTTTTAACATCATGATTCCATCACAAGAAACCATTAGGAATTACGTACAACAAGAACATCATTACACAAGATTACAGATGTCACTTTATGGGAAGGAACAACAATGCCAGACTGCTATATAGAAGTCAGCATATGTGGGACACAATCACAATATATACGTACATGTACATAACACGCATCACCCATCACGCAACCACAAAGCACACATTTAGATTTTATTCAGCACACAATAACAATGTAGCACAATACAACAACACAATGAGGATTTCAGAACTACATAGGCAGGTTAATAATATCATGATGTCATTAGAAGATTCAACCATACACATCACAGATTCACGACTGTACCGCCCCTTTCTGAACTTTAACACTCAATACTACAATACAACATATACGTAAATAACAGTTTGGAACAGCATTATTAGGGAGATTTGAATGGGGCAATTAATAAATATTGTCAGATTGCAAATCATTTATATATATAATACTACAGATGACAGCCGGAAGTTATTCAGTATTAGTGCCATTTGAATGGGACGCATACAATATTGACAGCTCGGCAATCACTTATACACACAATACTACAGATGACAGCCGGAAGTTATTCAGCATTAGTGCGATTTTAATGGGACGCATACAATATTTACATCTCGGCAATCACTTATATATACAATACTACAGATGACAGCCGGAAGTTATTCAGCATTAGTGCGATTTGAAAGGGACGCATACAATATTTACATCTCGGCAATCACTTATATATACAATACTACAGATGGCAGACGGGAAGTTCTGAATTCTTATTGCGATTTGAAAGGGACGCATACAATATTGACAGCTCGGCAATCACTTATATATACAATACTACAGATGACAGCCGGAAGTTATTCAGTATTATTGAGATTTGAATGGGACGCATACAATATTGACAGCTCGGCAATCACTTATATATACAATACTACAGATGGCAGACGGGAAGTTCTGAATTATTATTGCGATTTTAAAGGGACGCATACAATATTGACAGCTCGGCAATCACTTATATATACAATACTACAGATGGCAGACGGGAAGTTCGGAATTATTATGCAGATTTTAATGGGACGCGTACAATATTGACAGCTCGGCAATCACTTATATACACAATACTACAGATGACAGCCGGAAGTTATTCAGTATTAGTGCCATTTTAATGGGACGCATAAAATATTGACATCTCGGAAATCACTTATATACAATACTACAGATGGCAGATGTTACTTTATCATTTACAAACAATGTTGCAGCAACATTGATCGATCACATTCGATGCACATTATACACAACTATGCACTTTCATACATGTTAGCCTGGACGTGTGCTTTTTACTATAAGATCGCGTTTAAGAAATATTGATTACGCATATGATCAAACATTACAAACATGCACTGTATGTGTGATATTTGACACTTTCACATTGAGATTCATTGTTGGAAAACAACATTTCAGCAAACAACAAAAAAACGCCCACTGTGAAAGCATTCGCGCCGCTCACATACAAACAAGTGAATACAATCAGCAATCATTACAAACTCAATACCATTGGACTAATCGTACTATAAATCCCCCAAACAACATGGCCAAAGCATCACTTGTGATCCACATCAGATCAAGTGCATACCTTGTTACGCTGTTTTGAAAGATGGATGACGATGACATGGTAGACGCTGCTGGTGCTGCTATTGGCGAACTAGCTGTTGGTCGAATCAGGCAGCCTCGGCGGCTCAGACTGAGACGAAGGGGTCGTCTGGTTCGAGGTCCTCCTGTCTACAGGGTGAGACCCACCTTGGAAAACATGAGCGACTTTGAGGTTTATGATAAGTATCGGCTCAATCACGAACAGCTCATTGGCCTTTACGATCTTCTTAAACCTCATTTGGAGCCACGTATAAGAATAAGGACTGCTGTTCCCGCCATGAGTAAGATGCTAAGCTGTCTATACGTCCTGGCCTCCGGGAGTTTTCAATCCGGAGAACTGTACATGCTTGGCCTGGCTCAAGGTACATTCTCTGTGGTGTTTGATAACTTTCTGGACACCATGGTACGTATCAGTAAGCAATACATAGGATTCCCACAGAATGATGGTGATTGGAGGCGCCTGAAGCGGGAATTCTTTGATATTGCTCAATTGCCCAATGTCTTGGGAGCCATAGATTGTACCCACATTGCGCTGCGTGCTCCAATTGATGACTTGCCCTTCAGAAATCGCAAACATTTTCATAGCCTCAACGTGCAGTATGTTTGTGACGCACAGATGAGGATTATGCATGTGTGTGCGAATTTTGGAGGGGCTAGTCATGATGCCCGCATCCTCTCTCTGTCGTCCCTGTGGAGACCGTTTGAGGAAAGACAAATGCCCCCTGGTTATCTCGTTGGTGAGTATTTGTGCACAACATGGTTAATTAGTTTGACAATTGCCAATGTAGTTTTAAAATGTTAGCGTAATGTTCAGCTATCGGATGCAATTTAACCATTTATTTTATTTTCCCGCTAATGTCTACTTTTAGTTCAATGCAGATATGTAGCATGTCTTACCTTAAATGCTCAGATAGAGAATGCAATGTAACCATTTAGTTTGCATTTTACACAAGGTTTGGTTTAGGAGAAATACGCATATGTAGCATGTCTTAGCTGAAATGGGAAGATAGCAGCAAATGCAATTTAACCATGTCATTGTCTCTTTCCGCTAATGTCTACTTTTAGTTCAATGCAGATATGTAGCATGTCTTACCTTAAATGCTCAGATAGAGAATTCAATGTAACCATTTCGTTGCCATTTTACACAAGGTCTGGTTTAGGAGAAATATGCATATGTAGCATGTCTTAGCTGAAATGGCAAGATATTAGCTAATGCAATTTAACCATGTCATTGTCTCTTTCCGCTAATGTCTACTTTTAGTTCAATGCAGATATGTAGCATGGCTTACCTTAAATGCTCAGATAGAGAATGCAATGTAACCATTTCGTTGCCATTTTACACAAGGTCTGGTTTAGGAGAAATACGCATATGTAGCATGTCTTAGCTGAAATGGCAAGATATTAGCTAATGCAATTTAATCATGTCATTGTCTCTTTCCGCTAATGTCTACTTTTAGTTCAATGCAGATATGTAGCATGTCTTACCTTAAATGCTCAGATAGAGAATGCAATGTAACCATTTAGTTTGCATTTTACACAAGGTTTGGTTTAGGAGAAATATGCATATGTAGCATGTCTTAGCTGAAATGGGAAGATATTAGCTAATGCAATTTAACCATGTCATTGTCTCTTTCCGCTAATGTCTACTTTTAGTTCAATGCAGATATGTAGCATGTCTTACCTTAAATGCTCAGATAGAGAATGCAATGTAACCATTTCGTTGCCATTTTACACAAGGTCTGGTTTAGGAGAAATACGCATATGTAGCATGTCTTAGCTGAAATGGGAAGATAGAGAATAATATTGAACTAGATTATTCTTTTACAAAATAAACATTTGTTAGTGGATTATCGTGTACAAAATTTTTTATTGGACTCCAAATACTATTTTGAGGATTCTGTTTGAATTATGTTCTGTTCATAATTTATAGGTGATTCTGGGTACATGAGCCGGCCTTGGCTCATTACCCCCTTGCGTAGCCCGACTGATGTGTCTGAGGAGCGCTACAATAGGGCTCATAAGAGAACCAGGGCGGTGGTTGAACGGATGTTCGGGCTCCTGAAGATGAGGTTCAGGTGCCTGGACAGGTCGGGAGGAGCCCTCCAGTACAACCCAAAGAAGGTGGCTAAGATCGTTGTAGCCTGTAGCATCCTGCATAATATTGCACAGTTAGACTGGAGTATTGTCAATAGATGTGAACTCTAGGGAAATGACAAGTAGAGAATTGTGCAAACATGTTAGGATTGTTCATCAAATGCTAAAAATGTGTTTCATTTATTAATATAGGTGATGCTCTGGGCATTGGGTCCTGTAGCGAGTCTTTACCACCTGGTTTTTAAAGAGGACTTCAGCTGGTAAGTATAAATGTATGGACTGTTGCTGGCATGAATTGTACACAAATACATCATATGGCATACATTTTCTAAACTAGTATTTAGTTTACACATTACTTAAAATGTAAATACTCAGAAAGGGATCCTCTAGCATAACTATCCTCTAGCATGACTATGGTTCAATGTCACACATTAGAGGTTCGTTCTGCTCAATATGACTCATCTTCACACTTGATAGAACATAACACAAGATGCTACACACGCTTAGTAAGCTAGTGACAGAAATTGATTCAGAAATGGGGGGTGGTAGAGGGGTACAGAACTGATTCACACACTTTTAGTAATTTTTATTAAACTTTTTCTGCCATTAGGGAGCTGACTTAATCTAAAGACTGAAAGGGAAGAATTAGAAGCCTGACAGTGAAGATTGCCCAGACTGACAGTGGAAAAAGCCAAGATTGAAATTGAAGTATACCAATGGGATCATGTCTGGCATTATCTTTCCAATCTGCTGACCTTGAAAACCATACAAAGACATGTTCACATGGTAAGTGCCAACTATTTGATAGAATAAGGCTGTGGAGGCATCCTATTGGAGACACTTAGATTATTTTCTAATTTTTAGATGGTATTTCACAGTCCTATTTTTGAAATGATGAATAAGACACCTATTGAAGATAAACTGTTTACCCCTGAATTGACTTTCAAAGACCATGCATTATCCAGGTTGGTGTACCAATGCATGCTAGTTAAGAATCACAGGAAGAATGTTGAATATTAGTAGCTTACATACATTAGTCATATTTAGTTCATAATTAGATATTTAGGGATCACAATCAGACACTTAGATGATTTTACTTTTTTAGATGGTATTTCACAGTCCTCTATTTTATGAATTGATGAATAAGACACCTATTGAAGATCAACTGTTTACCCCTGAATTGACTTTCAAAGACCATGCATTATCCAGGTTGGTGTACTAATGCATGCTAGTTAAGAATCACAGGAAGAATGTCGAATATTAGTAGCTTACATACATTAGTCATGCTTATTTCATAATTAGATATTTAGGGATCACAATCAGAAAAAGGAATACATATTATAGTTGATATAGAGGTATTTGAATGGACATGAAATATTACATTTATGTTCAGCATACATATATATTATTGAAATGTGATATACATTATTATGTATAATTAGAAATTCAGATATTTAAATTTAATTTTTATTACACAATATAATGGTGTATGTTTATTTTATTTATTTTTACATTTAATTAATTAATATCTTGATAAAATGTTGAACAAAGTTAGAGCATAGACACAAGATGATTGTAAATGTATTTTATGAATATTTGACAACGTGTGTATTAACTTTGTTAAAATTTTGTTTTTTAATTTCAGATTGTCATCTGATGACTTCCAGGAATATTTTTTTGTTTTTGTTTCAGAATCTTTTAATTTTTTAAATGGTAATAATAAACATTTTATTATTAAATACACTCTTTTGAACAGATTATAATAAATATCCATATAATCTGTCAATAAAAAACAATTTGACTCCCATGACTGGTAGTTGGCTATTTGACAAGCACATGCATAAGATCAAATAATGCATTCATTTTAGAAAATCCACTGATTCAGAGAATATTAAATTAAAATATCTTTTTTAAATTAATTGGGGAGTGAGATCCATCGATGCTTTTCTTTTGAAATTCTTAGATGTTAAAATAATGTCGGATATGTAGTCAAAATTTGACATAAATTATTTTGTTTCACTTTTAAGAAGGGGAAGTGGTTCAATTACATTAAAGTGACAGTGTTGTTGAATGTAAAATTAATTTTATAAGATCTTGTATCTTCCTTAGGTATCTCAAAACATTATTTTCTAAAAAATTTTAAAGTTTACATTTATAAATGGTAGGTCATATTTTTCCCAAGCTAGTTATTGGATGCCAGGTTAATAGATTTAATTTTCTAGTGGAGTAATTTAACTATAGTTATTAATATTATGTAGTTTTTAAAATCTTACCTCTTGGGTTAGACATCACATATCTATATATAATTTTCATTCCCCTTTAGTTTATTTTGACAATGTTAAATCAACATTCCAAATGTTTTGGTCCTTAAAGGGACATTCACAAAGTATATTGTGTATTGATTTTTTAAAAATTCATAAAAGAATTTAAACATATTTAGAAAGTACTATAGAATTACATTCAGTCTTTAAATATACTTCAAAAAAGATACATCAATGCACATATCTTAGTCAATTACATAAGGCATCTATGTGCAACCAACAATCAGCATCAAAATAGCCTATGTAGATATGTATTTAATCCAAAAATATATATAATTACAATCTAATGATTGAATACCAAAACATATTAAGTTGTTCAAATATTATAATCTTATCCAAAATGCATACATAACATATAGCTTAATGTCCCTCTAAGCTGAAGACTCCGAAATACATCCTTTACAATATATATTTCAGTCAGTGTGTAAAACAATCCAGAAGTTAATCTAAATATGCTTTACTCATATGTTATACTAATTTAGCAAAAGGAAGGTGCCTAGGTTTCTGATTTGTCAAGCATTATTGTGAAATGTCTCTTTAAAGGGACATGAACTCAAAATATACTTAAAGGGAGACAGTTAAAAAATTAATGATTTATACATTCTGAATGAGTATTCTATTTTAAGCAACTTTAAAAATTGTCTCATATTATGAATGTTCCTTGTGATGTTGCTATGATTAATTTAAAAATAAGGCATTAAATAGATAATTTATTTGCTTCAGTACTCTGGACAGAACTTGGTTTTTTTGGTTGGATTAATTTATCCAACAATCATCAAGGACAACCCAGGTTTTTTGCAACAATTGTCCGTAATCTAAAATATCATTATTGATTTGCAAAGAAAGATAACAAGATAATTCTTAACATTTGAGAATCGGATTAAATTATAAAGTTGCTTAACATTTCATGCTCAATCTGAATCACGAACGCTAAATTTGTTTGGACAGTGTCCCTTTAAGAGATTTAAAGAGTGTATTTACTTCTCTTCTTATCTTGACATACTTTGCTTGAAAAGCATATCGAGATAGGCTCAGTAGATGAAGATTGGTGGATGCACAGAGATGCCTTATGTGATTGGCTCAACCATGTGCATTTAAATTTCTTCTGTTGAGGATATCTAAATACTAAGATAAATAGATTTACATTTTAAAGTCTAAACAATTTTCTATCTCTACAGATCATTTGATACAATTGTTTGCTTGTAATGTCTATTTAAAAATAAAGACGCCATTGCACAATAACATATATGAGCAGTTCAGACAAATACAAGCTCGAGGTTTATTTACTAATAACAAACAAACCTGTAGTTTAACATTTATAAACAGATTATCCAAGTTACTGACATTATAACCTGAATTTGAACATTCAGAAATATTGCGTGGGAAACGCATCTTGAAACACCAGATTAGCATCTTTAAACATTAGAGTCTAATGTCACGCAATAGCACACAATCAATGTGCATTATGAAATACATTTAATAGAGCAATATCAATACTTCACAATAAGTCAAGAAATGGATTTTATGAACAATAAAGACATACAATATTAAATGTGTATTTGTATTAAAGAAACATAACCGTTATTAACCCGAAAAATGTATACAACATTTAATAATGTGACAGTATTAGATTTTAAAGAGAATTTAAACATTAATATTTAACGGATCACGGATATTAAATCTTCGTCACACATATCCGCATGACAGGCCCATGAGTTACAAATAAGTCTACATGAAAAATGAAGTAACAGCACCACCATGAGGTATGTGTAAGGAAGTTACTAAGATATGAAACATTAAGGAACGGCCAATCAGAGTTCATCACACAAACACAACTTGAGTCAGGATGGTCTCACAGACATTCTAACAATATTTCAAACTTTTATCCAATCAGATGTACAGATAACTTGTCCCATGGTGCATCTCATGTTTACTTCACCATATAAAAGTCCATTACACGTTGCCATCTTTGTCAGTTCTCTAATGCCTGCAGGCGTACTGTATATATAATTTATATATATATCTATCATATCTGAAAACCCAGCAGGCTCACAGGAAAACCCAGGTTCACCAAGCAGGAGAGCGCTGCACTGGTCCACGCCGTCAAGGACTTTTATCCCCAGCTGTTTGGGAACAAGAGGAGGTTGACAGATGCGCCTGTTAAGAAGGCCCTCTGGGAGTCTATCACCAATGCGGTTAAATTGGTGTGTGACGTCCAGAGGAGCCAGGATCAAATCATGAGGAGATTCGGAGATATGAGGTTGCGCTTAACAAAAAAAGTCAACCTCATAAGGGACTGGGTACAAGCCTGTAAAAGAGGGGGCCAAAGAAAGGCCCCGCGGAAACTATACCTACTCCCTTATGAGGTGACTTTATGCGAGCTCCTCAATCTCCGGGTCCCCAAAAGATTTAGATCCTCGCCATCCTCGGCTTCCTCTTCTTCCCTCCCAGCTGCGGGATCTGAAAGTCCTGACGCGGGGGCCAGGGCAGCTGCTTCTCCGTCCGGTGGCCTGGGAGGAGATGATGGAGAATCTGAACCAGGTAACTATCCAACTTCATATAATATCTTAATATTTGAATTTCTTTTAAAAATGTGTATATAGTCAGATACTAAACCTATACAGATCTCACAACATACACTACATATGATGTTTAGATATCTGATTTTAGATTAGTGGCACATGAAATAGGAATGATGTTTCTTGCGCTCTACAGAATATGCGTCACAGAGCGAAAATGGAATTGCGCATACACGTTAACATGGGTTTGCTGTAAGTGGCATTGCTTTATACATGTTGGTCAAATGACGGATGCGTAATTCCGCTTGGAATCATTGCGCAATGATCGCGGAAATGGAATTGCGCATACATGTTAACATGGGTTTGCTGTAAGTGGCATTGCTTTATACATGTTGGTCAAATGACGGATGCGTAATTCTGCTTGGAATCATTGCGCAATGATCGCGAAAATGGAATTGCGCATACACGTTAACATGGGTTTGCTGTAAGTGGCATTGCTTTATACATGTTGGTCAAATGACGGATGCGTAATTCCGCTTGGAATCATTGCGCAATGATCGCGAAAATGGAATTGCGCATACACGTTAACATGGGTTTGCTGGAAGTGGCATTGCTTTATACATGTTGGTCAAATGACGGATGCGTAATTCTGCTTGGAATCATTGCGCAATGATCGCGAAAATGGTATTGCGCATACACGTTAACATGGGTTTGCTGTAAGTGGCATTGCTTTATACATGTTGGTCAAATGACGGATGCGTAATTCCGCTTGGAATCATTGCGCAATGATCGCGAAAATGGAATTGCGCATACACGTTAACATGGGTTTGCTGTAAGTGGCATTGCTTTATACATGTTGGTCAAATGACGGATGCGTAATTCCGCTTGGAATCATTGCGCAATGATCGCGAAAATGGAATTGCGCATACACGTTAACATGGGTTTGCTGTAAGTGGCATTGCTTTATACATGTTGGTCAAATGACGGATGCGTAATTCCGCTTGGAATCATTGCGCAATGATCGCGAAAATGGAATTGCGCATACACGTTAACATGGGTTTGCTGTAAGTGGCATTGCTTTACACATGTTGGTCAAAATGAAATGTGAATTATTATATATGTGAAGAATACAGTATTCTTATTTTCAATATTAGACATAATAAAAAAAGAAAAAAGCAGAATCCAAAAAAATTATAACATATGCCCATCAATTGATGAGAATGAAATAACAAAAAAATAATAATTTAAGCTACAGTAAACAACACAACTGATTGAAAATAAGAGTACAGGATATATTTATCATTAATTTAATTGAGGAAACAATTAACTCATGGGACTACCAAAGGATTAATAGTTTTTAATTGATTTGCTAATAATGTAAAGATTTTAAACATGGCATGATTTGTATTAATGATATCCAATCCTCATTTAATATATTACAGATCTGGATGTTGGTGCTGGATCCTCAAGGCAGGGCTTGTCACAGTATGGTATGTCTCATTTTAATTGACATTTGTCTTAGAAACATGGACAGAACATTACATACTAAATCCACATTGTTCAATATTTATATGTATCTGCAAAATGGATTTTAAAACTTTTTGCAAATAAGAATAAATAAAACAAAAAAATAGGATTACATTGTAAGACTACTCTGATTTTGTTTGGAATTTAAGATATCCCATCTATTCTGGATGTCTTAATTTTAATGTAAGATTCTTTGAATGTCCAATTTATATTCTTCCCTTGTGTATTGCTTAATCTTATTTGTATACATTTTTTAAAAATACACACACTTTTGCATATGTTTAGATTTTAAAAATATAGATTCCATTTTTGAAATTGATCACATCATTTAAGGGACATGCCAACTAAATTTTACATAGAATGATTTTTAAACGTGATTTTATTTTTTTGTTTAAACATTTTATGAGCTACATTGGTTCAGTCTATTGTTTTAGTTCTTTTAAAAAAAATGGATTTTGGTTTAGGTTAAACAATGCATTACTGGTATTATCCGGCTTTTTTTTTATGCATAAATTGGCATTTTTACAAAAGTTAAAATCATGTGTTCAGATAACAGTAGTACATAGTTTCAAAAAGTATACAATTACACATTTAGAGCTTCATGTCCCTTTAATAGATGAAAATTAAATAATTCTTAGGATATCCTTAAATAACATATTAGATTGGAATTGCATGCTCAATCCCATTCATTACATCAACATATGGAGTAGAGAAATCATTAACACCAACATTGTCAAATCAATATATTTTTATATTAAAGGGACACTGAGCTAAAATTATTAATGTTGTCATTCAGATAGAGCATGCAATATTAATCAACATTTAAATATAATACTATAATCATATGTGAAATATTATATTGCTAAATGTATTTTAAAATCAAGAATGTACGTTTATCTGCAGCTCAATTTTGGTTGACCAACCTGGGTTTTGATTGATGATTGGTGGATACCTTCAACAAAAAATATTTATTGAATCCAATATTGCTTATCTGCATTTAAGATTAAAATGTAGCAACCTTCCAATTATAATAGGAGTCAATGTAAAATCATTTGGAACAGTTTGAACAGTGAAATCAATGATTGAAATAAATCATGTCAGTGTCCCTTTAATAAACAATAGATTCATTCATCTTTACATTCTTTGGATTAGACAATATTGATATATAATTCACATATTCACTGTTGGAGTTACTTTATAGATATCAGCATACTCTAACAGCACCATGATTACATATTTGTACTAATCAATTTGGTTTTGTATTGTGATAAATATGTGTTGTGTCCTAAACAAGATTACTGTACATTGCACAAATGGCTCAATGTGCCACATGTCTTTGTTTATATTTGTCAACAGCTGTTATTCAAAATGTGGTTTGTGTGTATTCTTTTAAGAACATTGATCAATGGGTATATTTAGATATGCAATAGCATCGTATGAGATGAGTTTGATGTCTAATATAGTCAGAAATTAAACATATGTTCAATACATCATTTTTACAGAATCCCCTTGATTCAATCAAGCATTTTTGTGGATAATGACTGCTCTATTCTTCACATTTTCAAGTTGTTTATTCTTAAAAATCGCTACAGATGTGATTTAGTGCTATCCCAAATGTGTTCACTAATATATATCTATATCATTCATAGAGAGAGTTGGTGTGGGGAGCCCCGAGGAATCCAGCACTGACACAGAGCCGCATTTGCGGTCTTCTGGTAAGTCCATTTACTCATTTATATGTCATTGAAGGTGTATTGGTAATCAATATTATGAGCATGATTCTCATGAAGCATAACATTTGAAACAAACATATCATTTACTCCTCTGATTATATATTAATTTTCTTGGAATATTGAAAGATTAATAATTAAAACTTTCTTATTCTACACCTTTGTTATTCAGAAGATGTATAGCATATGTTTGTTTCCATGTTCATTTTTGACAACAGTCATCAAGTGATACACACATGAGAAATCTTAAATGTTCTATGTACTATGCTTTTATGATTTTAAAATTAATACAAACAATACATCGAAAATCTGAATCATTGAGAATAACAAATCTAATGTCATTTGTATGCTCCATCAAAATGATGTAAATCATAACTTTGGGTGTGTATATCTTTAATGCAACATTGATGTGTGTCTTTGAGCAACAGTAACATATGTTATAATATCTGATCTTAACGTGTACACAACATGTTATGTTTTACAGAGATTGATTTAACATGTGTGACGGAGGAGGAAGAGGCTGCCTTGAAGTCTGATGGTATGTGAAATATATCTATCATGTTTCCAACATGTTGCTTTATTGGAAATCATTTTATTGAAGACATTCAAAGTCTACAGCTTTTGCACTTTAAAAAGGAATATTATTTGTCTGTTCAAATACACTACTGCCCCCTTTCTATATCAGGCAGCATGAAAATATGCTTGGATTTTTTTTTTTAAATTTTATTTATAATTCATGCCATCATTATGTCACATGCATATTCCAGGCCAAACCACAATAATAATGTTATAATTGTACAGATAGTCATTGATATTAATCTGAGTGCCTATATGCATACCATATCCTCAGTTCATAATTGTTTAGAAATTCAAACACACTTCTAAGTATATTGAAAACATAATCAATTTTAAATGCGTTGATTTGATTTCATGATGTATGAGATGTTAATATATTTGTATTATTTATTTCAGATGGATCCTCCACCTCTGGTCATCTGTTTTCCGCCCCTGCCCAGACCCCTGCCCAGGCCCAGACCCCTGCCCAGGCCCAGACCCCTGCCCAGAACCCTGCCCAGGCCCAGACTCCTGCCCAGGCCCAGACTCCTGCCCAGGCCCAGACCCCTGCCCAGGCCCAGACCCCTGCCGGCCCTTCCCATTTGTCCTTTCCTGTCCCTCCCAAAAAACAGCCCTTCGTCCCCCTTCGCTGCTCTCCCCGTATTATGGGCCGTACAGCTACCCCAGCTGCCCAGACCCCAACTCACCACTCCCCAGCTGTACGGCCTACCCCGGAGCAGCAGCTCATCCCTCCCCAACCCAATCCCATCCCTCCCTAATCAAATCCCATCCCTCCCCCCTGTCTCAACCTTCATTGTCCTGGGTGTCGGATTGTCCTTCCCAGGCACAGCTGTAAGTATCATTCAAAATCCACATTATAAGATACTTAAAGGTACACTGAAGGCAAATTGTTTCTATTGTGATTCAAATAGAGCATGCAATGTTAATCAAATTTATAATTTACTACTCTTATGAATTATTCGTCATTCTCTTGCTATCTTTATTGAAACAAAGAAATGCCTAGAATTAATTTTAAATAGAAAATAATTGTGGACATCATTTCTTTATTGTTGGATGAATGTATCCATCAACCAGCAGGGACAACCAAAGTTGATAAACAAATATGGCCTGCCCTATAAACCTACATTCTTGCATTCAAAATCTAGCTAGAGAATTCAAACATTTAAAGAATATGTGTAATTTTTTAATATTTGTAATGTCATGCTCTATCTGAATCAGTCAATTAAATATTTAGGTTCAGTGTCCCTTTAATTTGATATCACTACATATACCAATCACCACTACTTGGATCCAACAATTTATGTACAAATGTTGATACATTATCTCTTGTCTAACCCAGTGGGAATGTAATTTCTTCAGGTTGCTATGTTTACACAGCTTGTCCTCAACGCCAAAATGTTTAAGGATAGGTGTGCCTACCACAGTATAATTAAAATATTTAAATTGCTAATGTAAGTACAATGTAAATCCTTTAACAAGATTTTATACACTCAAGCTGTATAAGTGGATCATCGAAAACCAATTAAAGGGGACAACATGTTTGAGGAAACTGTCCCTTTAATGATTTCGGTCTGTCTGAATAACATATTTAATGTGTAAAGAATCAATTTCAACAAATTGATGTAAAGAATGATTTGTCTTTATGATGACAATGTATCTTTGCTTATTTTTTCTTCTGTTGTGTAATTATCCGTAATATTTGATTTATTCTTTATTTTAGGCTGTGACTCAGCATGGCTCATGCTACAAGGTATAGCACGAGTAGAGCAGGCCGTGTTGAGGAACGCAGCTGTCCTGAGAGGGATGAACGACACCATGCAGGCCCAGCTCCGGGTTCAGGATTTGACTCTGCGTCAAATCATGCTATTAAATTAAGGCCTGAATCTGGAGCTGGACATGCACAGGATGATGAAGAGGATGACCAGTAAGTGGAGGATCTGGAGATGCTCCAAGGGCGCAGATAAGAATCCTCCGTCCACATGTTGATGTTTTTGTTATTGTTGCCATTTGGCCTTTTTTTCAGTTTATTGTTGTGCCTGTTGCACTCTTTTACCTTGTCATTTGGCTCCAATGGGGCTATGGTGGCCGTTGGCAACTCTCTTCATGGACTGTGATGCACTCTGTTACCTTGTCATATGGCTCCAATGGGGCTATGGTGGCCCTTGGCAACTCTCTTCATGGACTGTGATGCACTCTGTTACCTTGTCATATATCTACAATGGGGCTATGGTGGCCCTTGGCAACTCTCTTCATGGACTGTGATGCACTCTGTTACCTTGTCATATATCTACAATGGGGCTATGCTGGCCCTTGGCAACTCTCTTCATGGACTGTGATGCACTCTGTTACCTTGTCATATATCTACAATGGGGCTATGGTGGCCCTTGGCAACTCTCTTCATGGACTGTGATGCACTATGTTACCTTGTCATATATCTCCAATGGGGCTATGGTGGCCCTTGGCAACTCTCTTCATGGACTGTGATACACTCTGTTACCTTGTCATATATCTACAATGGGGCTATGCTGGCCCTTGGCAACTCTCTTCATGGACTGTGATGCACTCTGTTACCTTGTCATATGGCTCCAATGGGGCTATGGTGGCCCTTGGCAACTCTCTTCATGGACTGTGATGCACTCTGTTACCTTGTCATATATCTACAATGGGGCTATGCTGGCCCTTGGCAACTCTCTTCATGGACTGTGATGCACTCTGTTACCTTGTCATATATCTACAATGGGGCTATGCTGGCCCTTGGCAACTCTCTTCATGAACTGTGATGCACTCTGTTACCTTGTCATATATCTACAATGGGGCTATGCTGGCCCTTGGCAACTCTCTTCATGGACTGTGATGCACTCTGGTACCTTGTCATATATCTACAATGGGGCTATGCTGGCCCTTGGCAACTCTCTTCATGGACTGTGATGCACTCTGTTACCTTGTCATATGGCTCCAATGGGGCTATGGTGGCCCTTGGCAACTCTCTTCATGGACTGTGATGCACTCTGTTACCTTGTCATATGGCTCCAATGGGGCTATGGTGGCCCTTGGCAACTCTCTTCATGGACTGTGATGCACTCTGTTACCTTGTCATATATCTACAATGGGGCCATGCTGGCCCTTGGCAACTCTCTTCATGGACTGTGATGCACTCTGTTACCTTGTCATATATCTACAATGGGGCTATGCTGGCCCTTGGCAACTCTCTTCATGGACTGTGATGCACTCTGTTACCTTGTCATATGGCTCCAATGGGGCTATGGTGGCCCTTGGCAACTCTCTTCATGGACTGTGATGCACTCTGTTACCTTGTCATATGGCTCCAATGGCAACTCTCTTCATGGACTGTGATGCACTCTGTTACCTTGTCATATATCTACAATGGGGCTATGCTGGCCCTTGGCAACTCTCTTCATGGACTGTGATGCACTCTGTTACCTTGTCATATATCTACAATGGGGCTATGCTGGCCCTTGGCAACTCTCTTCATGGACTGTGATGCACTCTGTTACCTTGTCATATATCTACAATGGGGCTATGCTGGCCCTTGGCAACTCTCTTCATGGACTGTGATGCACTCTGTTACCTTGTCATATATCTACAATGGGGCTATGGTGGCCCTTGGCAACTCTCTTCATGGACTGTGATGCACTCTGTTACCTTGTCATATATCTACAATGGGGCTATGCTGGCCCTTGGCAACTCTCTTCATGGACTGTGATGCACTCTGTTACCTTGTCATATATCTACAATGGGGCTATGGTGGCCCTTGGCAACTCTCTTCATGGACTGTGATGCACTCTGTTACCTTGTCATATGGCTCCAATTTTCCTGATCTTTACCATATTATTTATAAACGTTGTTGTTTTCTGACATACTAATAAAATACATGTCATTGCACGATTCTTTGTCCTCCTTATTCATGTCATTGATTGAAATCTCTATTTTATCTGGTTGATCCTTAAAGGGACATACCCAAAATAATGTTGTTTCCTGAATCATATATGTAATACAATTGTAAATGACTTTAAGATTAACATCTCCAATGTAATTTTTTTTTTGTGTTTATATTTTTTTCTAAAAGCTTTATCATTGCATGATTATGATTAGCATAGTAATTGTTTTATATATGTATATAAAGATGGTTATATATGTATATTTCAAATTTCACATCCATGTGTGTATTTATAAACTCTGCATGAATTGATGCACCTTTAACAAATGATCTGAGGATTGATACAATGATATAATCCCTGTAAAGTGTTCATTTTCTTGAAATTGTATTGTCTCTGTGTATCCTCTTTTTATAAATAAAAATCATGTCCCTTTAAGTGATGGTGAGCACAATTGTTAATGAATGTATTTCCATTTCTAAAGCGTTTTTGTCCTTTTTACATGAACAAGGACATATAATCTTAATAATAAACAATCTTATTGTAATGTTGACAGCACATGTATTTCATTTTCTATTCTATCTTATTGTAAAAGTGTAACCAAATCAATCTCTGTGTGTAATGCGCATATTTTAGATGAAGAATATGTTTTTCAAAATATTGTTAAAAAATACTTCTCCTCCCATATATGGCTATAGGTAGTCTGACCATATTTCAACTTGAATAAATGACCCGTTTGATCAATACATGTGTCATTATTGTTATTCCAAAACAATCTAAACATATCTTAAAACATCAATGGCATATGTATTTCTCATGTGTATCTTTTAAATGTTAAAGATATACACCATAGCTATAGTTAAAGGGACAGTCAAGTCCAAAAAGATGATTCATGATTTCGTGACATTCCTAGATAGCAATCTAGACACATACTAGTTTCAAAAATATAAATACGTTTCTTAGTGATATGCCAAGCTGTCAACTGAGTCCTTGTATTGGCTGCAGTTTTTCTGCGATCGCGGATGCGCCATGTTGCTTAAGACATCACCTGCCAGGCTGTCCAATGATTCCTTGTATTGACTGACATTTTTACACGATCAAGGATGCACCTTTTATTGGATGGCGTTTTTACGCGATCAAGGATGCGCCTTTTTTTTTGTTTGCGTTCTTACGTGATCAGGAATGTGCCTTTTATTGGATTGCGTTCTTACGTGATCAAGGAAGCGCCATGTTAATTAAGACGTCACATGCAAAGGTAAAAAAACGTCTGATTGTATTACGTAGTCCCGCAATATTTGTTTGTGCACGTTAAACACGTTTGTGAATGAAGCCAAGTTTAAAAACATTGCGAATATGGATTGTTTGCATCATGTTACATTGTTGACCCATAGCTGATAAAGACCACCACATTCTCTTTTGCTGGATGTCTGGTTGAATAAACGAACGAAAGCAAAATGTTTTCATGCATAAGATATTTCGAGGCAAGTGCAAATCTCTATAGTCCATGTTGTTTAATATGTTGGTCAACAATATGTTCCTTTTTATGAAAAATGACTGTTATGTTTAATGTTAAAGATATCTAATTCATAAATAGGCGCTATTGTGTTAGAATAAAGTAATCAATATGCATTTATCTTTATCATATGCTAAATATATGATGCCGACTTCTTCTAAATGTAATTTCGTCGTATATTTTATTAAAGGTTCATTAGACACTCACATTATAAATCAAAACTTTTTATTTTGTCTCTAGTTAGATAGTCCATTGTTTAACAAATACACGTTTCATTTTGCTTCTGTTCAAAGAAAATGTAAGTAATTTTCAGACTCCTCGCCAAGCCTCTGAGTTTCATGTGAGTACCATCTCCAGCTTTCTCCTGTTTGTGTAAAGGGCCTTTTCATATGTTAATGATGGGGTATTGTCTTGTTTTACGGTTGTAATGGGGGTTCAGCTATATTTTCAATAGAGCTAACCCGATTTTCTTTGAAAGTGTTTAAAGCTTTGTAATATTGATATTAGTATATGTTAATCTTGTTGTTTCTAGTAGTTTCTATTACATACAGTTATGTTAAAAATATAGTATACTGTCCCTTTAATGCAAATGTTGATTTTTGTATCATGTATGAGTTCCACATTGGTTAATCTCCAAATATATTATTGTTAGCATATTTTCACCCCCCACTCCTAAAAGGACTTTAAACCATATTCATTGTTAAAACAAATGTCTTTCTAAAAATAAATTAACACAATAATGTCTCTTTAAGAAAATAGACTTTATTTAACACGTCAATATAAATCTGATTTCCATATTTATTGTTTGAACAAGTACATGTAGATATACCAACAATCTGCAAATATATGTTAGCATATGTAATTTTGTTAAAGGGACAGTTTAGAAAACAAATCATGTTTTGCATTATTATAAAAGTCAATTTTGTAATATCAATGATATCAAAGGTTTCTCACCAATTAATCATTTGTCTGTGTTTATTTTAATTTGCTAGCTAAACCTATGAGGTTCGTGTGCTCATTTGTTAGAGCTTGAAGAGTGCATGTAATCATTATGCAATTTGACCACTAGAGGGCATTTGGATAGCATTTGTATATGTAAAACCTTGTGCTCATACAGCATATTATTTACCATGTATTGATCATTGATATCTAAAATGTTGTTATGTCAGAACAACAAATAAGTGGTCAAAGCACATAAGTCACACATATTTCTCCATGTTTTGTTGTTTCCAACTTGATAATGCGTAATACAGTGTTTTCTTTGTAACCAATAATTTTCTGACTGTCCCTTTAAGCTGTGTTATTGGCATTCAAACAGTAATATGCCATCATGGATAATTGTAATGGTAATTTTGTTTGCGATTCGGGAAACAGTTTGGACATCACATCACAGAAACCAATCAATATCATGAACAAGGATAGGTATGTGATGATGTGGTTTTCACACACTTATAACCCACACTCTGCAAACAATCTGCCTCCATGGACCCGGTCCCATAGAAGTAGATTATATACAGAGTGTGGTCCACAAGTGTATGAAAACCACATCATCACATACCTATCCATTACACATTAAATAAAAAAAACATTAAACATGAAAACAAATACTTACTTCCTCTTCCTTCCCCTCTTCCCACTGGGCTGAAGCTCTGGGAGGGGCAACTGCCGACTCCGACGAGTTCTCCTTGGAGATGTTGTGGGAAGAGTGGAAGGAAGAGTACTGGGACGACCAAGGTGAGGAGGAGGAGATGGCCCGGCAGGAGGAGATGGCCCGGCAGGAGAAGATGGCCCGGCAGGAGAAGATGGGCCGGCAGGAGAAGATGGCCCAGCAGCAGGAGGCCCAGCAGCAGGAGGCCCAGCAGCAGGAGGCGGACCAGGAGGCAGACCAGCATGCGCCTCCCGGAAAAAATTAAACATCTCTTGGTGTAGATTAAAGGTTCTGTTTTGCCCTTCTTCTATTCTAGTAAGTATGTTTATTATTTGGTTTTGGCCGTCAATTATTTTGTTTTGTCCTTCAAGAATTTGAGTTCGGCCTTCTATATTTTGTATCTGGGAGTTACGCATCTGGTCTATGTAGTCTAGTAGAACCCGCACCTCCGCTATTTCCTCTTGTTGTGCTTGGCGGGGTACCCGTGCACGACGGGGTGCCCGTGCACGGCGGGGTGCGGGTCCTTGAGGGGCCTCTGGTTCCGCGGCCTCCTCCTCTGCTTCCGGGGCCTCTTCATCTGCTTCCGTGCCCTCTTCGTCACGGGGGGCCTCTTCCCTCTGAAGTGGAAATTCCTCCCCACCACTCTCATCCCGGGGAGAAGGAGGAGGCTGTATTTGTTGTGCTGCCTCCTCCCCAGACTCTGTATATTTGAAAAATAAAAAAATGTATATATTAGCATATTTCCAAATCAAGCTTTAAATGACTTAGCTTACGATACAATTACAAATGCAGAATCATTAATCCACTTTGAAATCTAACAATCAATACGATTTCCGCATTTTCTAAACCGTGTTTGTGATATCTGTGGTCAATCTGAATGTTTTAGCATTTGTTTTCAGTCTGTTTAAATGCACACCTAACCTATAGCCTAGATACTGATGTAACCGCAAAGTAATTGTGAATGCGTGTAAAGAACGTTATAGCATTAATCTGATCCTTAAAGGGACATGAAACCCAATGTTTTATCTTTCATGATATAGAAGCATACATTTATAATCAACTTTCTAATGTACGTTTCTTATCTAATTAGCTTCATTCTCTGGATATTCTTTGCTGAAAAGCATATCTAAATATGCTTAGAAGATGCTGATTGTTAGCTGAATATAGCTGCCTCCTGTGATTGGTTCACCGTGTGCATGGCTATTTCTTCATTAAAATATCTCAAGAATGATTCAAATTAGGTAATATAAGTAAATTTGAATGTTTGGTCAAATTGTATTCTCTACCTCAATCATGAAAGTAAAGGTTTGCGTATAGTGTCCCTTGAAATACATTCGTATGTGAATTTATTCTTAAATTCTTAAATGAGCTTACCGTCAGATGAGAATGGCAGGTTCCCGGTATCAATTCCTCCGATACCGACTACATCCACCTCGGAGATGCTGGGACGCAACATTTCCTCCCATCGGCAGTACTCGATTTCCAGGGCAGGGCCGCCACCGGTTCCTGCGGAATGTCGGGCCTCCAGGCTTAACTTTTTCTTGAGATCCATCTTACAGTCCCGGTAGCGATGTTTAATAGAGTCCATATCTCTGTTCCGGCCACCCACTGCATTGACTGCATTCCTTATCTCATGCCAGAGCTTCCTCTTCTCAGTCGGGGTAGTCTTCTGGTGCTGCAGCCTCCTATACCTGGCCATATAGGCCTCTACGAGGGCCTCCTTCTCCTCCATCGAAAACCTCGCCTCCCTAGTCGCCTTGGCCTTCCCCTGTGACGATGCCCTCTGTTTCCCGGACTGTGAAGCCCTACTCTGTCCGCCACTGGGCCCAGCCACTTGTTCATCTTGAACCAAGTGGCTGGGTCCACCCACCGCTTCCACCCCCGCTTCCTGCCCCCCTTCCTGCCCCCCTTCCTGCCCTGTTCCTCTCCCCCTCCCTCTCCTCCCCCCTCTACCTCTCCCCTGCCTGCCCTCCATCTGTTCCCTAAACTAAACCCCAAATAATCAAACAAAAAGTGAGTGTGATGAAATGAAAGGGGGTCAAAATAAAGAACTAAAAAGACAAAATAAGTGCTGAAAGTGTGATCTAAAAAAGCAAAGAGGGTAAGGAGTATTTAAATAAACCAAAAGAAGAAGAAGACTAAAAGGAGGATATGTAAACTAAATGTAACTAGGGGATGGGTATGGGATGGGGATGGGGTATGGGATAAGAGTAAATGGGATGGAAGGGAATGGGACTACAGGGAATGGGGTATGGAGTGTAGTATGAGGGGGTATGGGGTATGGAGTGTATGTAGTGTTATTGATAAGTGTATGTATGTATTGAATGTGTTTGCGTGTAAATGTGTTAAGTGTACAGAAAAATCACTCACTCGCTAACTCACACTACTACTAATTCTCACTAACTCACACTACTACTAATTCTCACTAACTCACACTCCCACTAACTCTCAATAACTCACACTACCACTAACTCACGCTCCCACTAACTGACTCTCTCACACTACCACTAACTCTCACTAACAACTCACACTACCACTAACTCACTCACGCTCCCACTAACTGACTCTCTCCCACTACCACTAACTCCCACTCCCACTAACTCACTCACGATAACACTAACAACTGACTCTCTCACACTAACACTAACTCACTCACAATAATGCACAAACTCTCTAATCTTAAACCTCCAATCTCCAAAGACCCACCAGCAACACAGTCAAAGAAGCCATGCTTGTGTGGTGCTTATATACCCTGTGTAAATGTTTAATGATGTACCAATTTCCGTTGTAAATTGTGTTCAGGTGTGCTTTATTAGCAATTAATATTAGTGCAATGTGTATTAGTTGTGTGAATTTGCGCATGCTCATTTGGATTTAGTATTTGTGGAATGTGTAGAATGCGATGATGTCATAGTGCTCATTTTCTATAACATTGTCCAATAGTATTATGTTTAAATGTGAATTTGCGATGGTGTGTTATTAGTGAAGTGTTGTATATGTATGTTTGTCCTAATATATAGTGATATTGAATGTGATTATTTTGCTAGTGTATGTATATATTTTTTTCCTTGTTGTTATTTTGCGTATTTCCGCATCTTAAAGTATATGCGTATTCCCTGTATTAAATTTTATTAAAAATCCCCCCCGCTTGTGAATGTGTAATGCTTGTGTGCTTTGTTTAGTGATTGTTTTTGTGACATTTGCGGCGTGTTATTGTTGTGCATGATGTGGTATGCGTCATATGACCGAGCTGTGCGTATTTCTCGCGAGATCGAGTGTTAGGTGAAAAAAAGCGTTTTTTTTGCTTTTCCATTGATCTCTATGGGAGACTGTCTAACGCGGGCAGGATTCCGCGTGTGAAATACACGCGTTAGGGTATCGTTAGAAGGTTTGGTTTGGACTCTAAATAACGGAGTCAAACAATGCCGTGCATTAGACATAAACCACGTGTAGCGTTAGCAACCCATCTACCGCCAAACTCCAAATCTAGCCGATAATGTGTATATAGGTAAAACATCTTACTGAATCTAAACATCTGAAAATGTCAGGATGTGTGAATTTAAGAATTGGCTTGTTGTAGAAGATCACATTAACTGAGGATAATATTAAGATTAAAAGAACACTAATTCTTACATATATACAAGACCTCTGCTTTACAACATTATGAGTGACATCCTCAGGTTAAAATGCATCTTAAAATAGCAATCTATAACTTAGATGAATTATAGGTCTACAACACAAAAAAACAGATACACACAGTAATGAAACCTCTTTTGTTTTTCCTAGTGATGATCCTCAGGTGCTTAAAGGGTTACTCTTGGACCTGTCAAGGCTAATGATGTAGGAAAGAGGAATTAGAATAATAAGAGTGGCCACTTTTGGGCCTTAGCGTAAATAGATATATGAGTACACATTATAATAGTATAAGTAAAGTTTAACCTTATATCATGGAAACAACAGTTTATGTTACACTAATGACAACAAAGTAATGTCACATAGTCTTTGCTTACTTAATAGCTGAGAAACATTTAGTGGTCTGAGACCATAGCTTATTGGACATGAGGAACAAAGGAAAGATAACCATACATATATAATGTAAAATAGCATTAAATTAATAGTTCACATATTATTGATTGCTAATAAATGAAGTAACGACTATAACTGTAAATGGGAACTTACACATGATAGAGAACTGTAACACACCTACTATGCTGAAATATCAACTATATACTGTATCTACATCTCCCTTATACTGAAGACAGGGGCCTCTAGTTATAAAGGTCCAACAGACCTCGCTGAATACGGCGAGCAATACGCTCGCCGTATTCAGCATCGCACCAGCAGCTCACAAGAGCTGCTGGTGCAACGCCGCCCCCTGCAGACTCGCGGCCAATGGGGGGTGTCAATCAACCTGATCGTACTCGATTGGGTTGATTTCCGGCGATGTCTGTCCGCCTGCTCAGAGCAGGCGGACAGGTTATGGAGCAGCGGTCTTTGTGACCGCTGCTTCATAACTGCTGTTTCTGGCGAGCCTGCAGGCTCGCCAGAAACACGGGGCATCAAGCTCCATTTGGAGCTTGATACATATGCCCCATAGTGTTGCTGGTGGCATACTGCTATTTACCCAACCATGAATGAAGATATAATATATGCATATTGAGTATAGGTCTCATACAATTATTCTTCTGCTGATAATGTAACTGTGTACTAACCCCTATGAGGACACTGTGAGGTGCGTGGGATATTGAGGCATATATAAAACAAACATATCTCCTAGATATTGGGAGCATAAAGGAAAAAGTGGGGGATTATAGGATTAAATGGTAAAAGGCAACCTAAAAATAAACCATGTTAAAGTTGTTCAAGGGCTTCTCTTAGACTAGCTGTGACTGCTGAGAGCAGGGATTGAATGGTAGTTAAGAATAGACTTGTATATGGGTATAAAAATAATGGCTACTTGTGGTAATAGGGTAGGAAAGAGTTCTTGTTAGGCAAGAGATGGGTGGTCATGTGCATCTTAGTAAAAAGATCTATGCAGAAACTTGATAGCAACAATTTCAGGTGCATTCCCCTATCAAAACATTACAATGCTTAAAGCTTGGAAATAGGAGTACAACAAAATCATAAACTGGGTTTAGATTGAGCGAACTTGCACCCTCCAGGAGACTCTAAGTTGCCACTTCACATTTAATCTATGCCACAATTTACAAACAGGGAGTCCAGTCTCCTCCATGACCTCCTGACATCTGCAACGGACCGACTCCTCACTAGATGCGTTAATTGCTGCATACAAACAGTAGGCTCAGGAGCTCTCAAGATTTTTCTGGCTTACCAGTACTTTAGAGTCATGGGACGCCCGGAGAGAAAATATAAATATCCTGGCATTGGTGTTGCCACATACTGAGGCTTCTTGCTGCATCTAAGCCCCTCGTCGACCGGCCGCATCACCGGAGGATGTTGACCCAGCTTTTCCAAAATATTAGTTTGGGTAGGTATAATGTAGCAGTAACTCTCTGTCGCCTTCAGGTACTATGGCTGTTATAGCAATATCGCTTTGGGTATTAACAGCATCCCCTGCATGTACCATTGCTTGTAGATCTTGTACCTTTGCAAAAGTCAGCGTTGACCTGTATGTCCCCTTCTTTTCCAAGGAGTCATCCCTCTCCGCTCTCAAAGTCTCCATAAGGGATGCAAACTGATCTGCCATCTTGCATGATATCTGTTGCAGCAATACCAATACGTCTGTCTCTATGGTAGTATAAGTCACACTTCCAATCTCCCGGCCCCTGTTGATAAAGTTGCCTGTTGTATGGGAGAGTAGCTAGGGCTATGAGGTACGTTACTCTTAGCAGGCAAACGCTGCTCTTACCCGGCCTGATGTCTTACCAGGGGGTAAGATCTAAGATCTGGATCACGGTAGGAAAAGGTGTCAGATGGCTCCAAACCTTCTTCTTAGTATATACCTCAAGTTATAATAATATACTGAATGCCAGCATACAGGTATTTGGCTTGAAGTTTAAGTTATAAATGGAGCTGCTGAGATTCATGACTGCACATGGTGATGACTTGGACACGCCCCCCACAATCCTCTATTTTAAAAGTGATGAATGTGACACATAATGCAGATAAACTGATATTTGGACTATAATCGACTTTCAAAGCTCATACATCAGGTTAGTTTGCACAATGCATGCTATTGAGAAGAATCATAATGGTGGAATTATTGAAGAATAAATTGAATGTGTCTAAAAATTAGTTTCCACAATGTCCTATTTTATTAATATTTAGTTCATATACATTCCCCCTACTTTGTGCTATAGAGGACTTAGATTCTGACTGATCATACGGATAAAGGGATAAATTTCATCTGAAATAATTTCAGAGGTGACATTTATGTATTTTAGTTTTTGAGGGGACAGGAAATATTACATTCAATTATGACCCTCATACAATTGAATAATTAATGAATATTTGCACAAAAAAGGATATTAGACATTCATTTGTCTAATTTTAAATGTTAATATGCAAGTCAACTTTTGATTAGCCAATTTAAAGTGATTTCTTTCAAATGATGTATATATAGATATCCAGTCTGAACCTGGCTTTAATATCAGAACAAACAAGTTTATAGCATAGACAGAAGATGACTTTAGAATTATTATACTTACAGATAAAAAATGTATTAATGTTTTATGAAATAACATACTTGCTTTCATATTCTAATTATTTGTATTCTTTTTTCTGACAGATTTTCAAGTTTGCTGAATTAACAAAAGAATTTGTAGTTATTGTTAGTGTATCTTATTTTTAAAATAAATATATTTACATACTATATATATTTATCCGGCGGACAGGAATCGCCGGATATAAACCTGATCGAGTACGATCAGGTTGATTGACACCTCCCTGCTGTAGGCCGATTGACCGCGAGTCAGCAGAGGGCGGCATTGCACCATAAAGCTCTTGTGAGCTGCTGGTGCAATGTCAAATGCAGAGTGCATATTGCTCTCCGCATTTAGCGAGGTCTTGCGGACCTGATCCGCACTGTCGGATCAGGTCCGCAAGACCTTTGATAAATCGAGGCCTATATATATATATATATATATATATATATATATATATATATATACACACACAAGTTAAAGAACCGCACTCACTAGACTTTCAACCAAGAATGATTTATTGTTTCAAGTGACGTTTTGGGGAGTCAACTGTCCCCTTCCTCAGACCTTGATTCAATATTTAACAGATATGGATGTTGGTGCTGGACCCTCAAACTCGGAGTTGTCACAGTCTGGTATGTCTCATTATACTTCACTCTTGGCTTACACATTTGTACATAACATTGCCTCATACATTCACATTTAATTATTTGAACATGGATCCTTTAATTAAATGTAAATTTACTCATTCATACGTCATTAAATGTATATTACCCAAAGATTATATATATATATTTATTTTCTTAGTTTAATAGTAAAATCTCAAAGCTTCTTAGTCTACACTTTTGTTCTTCAGAACATGGATAAGCACATGGTGATTTGGGTATATATTTAGATACAAGCAATACACACATGATAAGCGTTAAATGTTCAGTGTACTATGCTTTGGTTCATGATTTACAAATAGATAATTACATTTAAATATTAATCCTCAAAAATGATATATTTACTTAAAATTGCATGATCCATCTAAATACTGAAATTCATTAATTTTGTTCATTATCTCTTTAATGCAACATTGATGTGTGTACTTGAGCACAAGTAACACATGTTTTAATTAAAGATTTTAACACATATTTTAATTTTAGATTTTAACGTGTACAAAACATATTATGTTTTACAGATCTGGATGTTATATGTATGACGGAGGAGAATGTGGTTCCTTTGGAGGCTGATGGTATGTCAAATATATATATATACCAACATGTGTATAACATGTATTGTTTAGAAATATTAATTTTGAATAAAAATAAAGTCTACACCTTGGTCCTGTTCAAAAATATTATCACATTAAGTTTCAGATACACTACTGCCCCCCTTTCTATATCATGTAGCATGAACATAGAAATTCAGAATATATTTTTTATTTATGTATAAATTGTCATGAATGACATGATATCACATGCATATTACATCCAATCACACAATAACCATCCTATAATTGTACAGACAGTCATTGTTATTCATCTGTGTGCCTAGATACAGACTAGCTCATTATGTCATCATTGTTCTGAGCTTATCAGCCATTTTTAAGTATACATAAAACATAATCATGTTGAAATTAATTGATTTAATTTCATGATGTATGATCAGTAAAGGGTTTTTAACATGATTTATATGTAGACTATCCATTTCACTAAGACAAACATTAATATTTCTATAACCTAAAATGTTCAAGTCTGAATGTGTCTATTAATATTGGGATGACATACATTAAATCTGAATGTAAAAGATATATTAAAAAAATACTATAGAAATGTAATGTCAGATAGCATTCTATTGTTAATAGTTAATAGGAAACTGTCTACTGTGTAAATGTTTGGAATAGTAATTGATTGAACCATCAAGCTTAAAATAATTATATTTAACAATTAACATTACCAAGGCAATAATCTAAATCTATTTAGTCATCAGTGATTACCTTATTTCAAAGCCTATGTGGAGTGACCATTTATATTTGCTCATATGACACACTCCCATATTATCCAATCAGTGGACTCTCATTAGTCAATACAAGGGCATGTGTCTAAAAGTACTCTGTTATTCACATTTAATAATGCATTTGAGATGTGATCCAATGACAAGTACCTCACATAAGAGATGGACCTCTATGTCTTTTCTATATCAAATGCATACATGTGTACTGATATATATTATCAAAAAGAGAAATGTAATATTGTAAAATAATAAAGATTAACACATAATGGGGACTTTGCAACATATGCTTTTTAATGTATTTTTTAAACGTCCAAGAAAAAGTACTACTGAGCAAGCATTATAGTTTCAAGGATCAATTCCAAACTATTTGAAATAAGACTTGATTCAAATCAATTGATACCTTTAAACATAGTCATTATTATGACTTTGTCTACTTTCTGAGCAAAATAAATAATTACATATTACAAATGATGATGGATATTAATTTGAAATGAATGAAATGATATATTTTCAGATAATATATTTATTGAAACAATTGTATTATATATTTCAGATGGACCATACACTTCTGGGCATCACCCTGCCACACCTTTCTTATCTCCCCCCCTGTCCCCCCTCGCTGCTCTTCCCACCATTCCCTTCCTGACCCTTCCCAAACTGCCCCCTTGCCGCTCTCCCGTCTTTTCCGTCCTGCTCCTGCCCCACCTGCCCAGGCACCAACTGCACAGGCCCCACCTTCCCCACCTGTGCAGGTCCCAAATGAGCAGGCCCAACCTTCCCCACCTGTGCAGGCCCCAAATGAGCAGGCCACACCTTCCCCACCTGGCCAGGCCCCAAAATCCCCACCTGAGCGTGCCCCACCTTGTCACGCCCATCCTCACCGCCATTCTCCCTGATCCTCACCTTCCTCGGCCTGGGTATCCTGTTCTCCTTCCCAGCCACAAATATAAGTATCATTACAAATCAA
The DNA here is from genome assembly GCF_027579735.1 of Bombina bombina. NCBI lineage: Eukaryota > Metazoa > Chordata > Amphibia > Anura > Bombinatoridae > Bombina > Bombina bombina. The sequence goes on from NC_069501.1 coordinate 1,037,268,471, forward strand.
CATTAGTCCATACATTATTAAAGGGACATTATACTGATCTAATTATCCCTAAATTTAGTTATAATCAAAACATTTATTTCTAAAACTTTTAACTCTGATATGAATGTAAATGTTTCATATTTACATTCTTTGAAATTATCATCAACATGTTTTTATTTAAAAAATTACAATTTGAATTATCAAATATGTAAATAAAATTAAAAAAAATTGTTTTATTTAATCACAGCCCCTTTCCCTGTGTATCATAAACTAAAGAAATAATGATTTGGCGATTAGATTTTTTTTTTAAATTTTATATCTAAATGTTTTATCTATGAAGAATATATTTGTGTAATTTTTCTTCGAAATAGTATATTTTATTATAATCATAATTTTTATTTAAATTAGTACTATGTCCCTTTGATATATTTTAAATATGTTCTGTCATTTATATTAATTTTAAATGAATTATTTTTGTTTAGGTTGTGACTCAGCATGGTTAACGCAAGAGGCTCTAGCTAGATTTTAGGGAACCATGCTGAGTGGCCATCAGCGGCTGGGAAGGATGCAGGATTACATAGTTCTGCAGCTGCAGCTCAATCGCCTTATGCTTAATTGCATGCTCCGTATGGAGGCAAGGCAGCAAGCTGCAGCTGCAGAACCTCAGGCCTAGGAATGTGAGGAGGATGCCCCAGAAAGTGGAGAGTCTAGAGATGCCCCAAGGGAGCAGGAGTAACTCCTCGGTCAATTTTTTTTCTACTTTGTTGCCTGTAAATTGTTATTTTTTTATTATGTTTGTGCCTGTTGCACTTTGATTTCCTTTGTCAACTCCCTATAAGGATTGGGATGCACTATGTTACCTTGTCAGATGGCTCCAAAGGGGCTATGTTGGCCTTTTTATCCCTTGTTAACTCCCTCCAAGGACTGTGATGCACTATGTCAGCTTGTCAGATGGCTCCAAAGGGGCTATGTTGGCCTTTGTTTTCCCTTGTCAACTCCCTCCAAGGACTGTGATGCACTATGTCACCTTGTCAGATGGCTCCAAAGGGGCTATGTTGGCCTTTGTTTTCCCTTGTCAACTCGCTCCAAGGACTGTGATTCACTATGTCACCTTGTCAGATGGCTCTAAAGGGGCTATTTTGGCCTTTGTTTGCCCTTGTCAACTCTCTCCAAGGACTATGATGCAATATGTCACCTTGTCAGATGGCTCCAAAAGGGCTGTGTTATCATTCTGACTTAGTTGTCCTATTATATTATATATGTTTTATGACCTTAATAAATCATATTTATCATAATAAAAAGAATCATTTAATTAAAATGTTATATTTATTACTTATTTATTAATGTCATTTCTAATAAAAGTGATTTTATGTTGATAATTCTTAAGTGATGCTGACAACAGTTATTTATTTATGGATATGCATTTATAATGTACTTTTTAATATCTAATTTTATTTTACTCAACATACACATATAATATATTTAAAACAGACTATAATCTGAATGTTGACAGCACATATATTCCAATTCGCATTAAATCTTATTGTAGTAGTAGAACATAAAACATCACTGTGTGTAATGCACACATATTTTAGATGATTAATCTATTTCTATGATGTTTTATTATATTTAATTATCAAACTATATTTTGCTATAGGTAACATATAATGTATAAACAATACACATTTTTGTGATGTATATAGTAGCATTATTTCTATGTTAAACCTTGATGCTTCCTAAATATTTCCTAATCTTACTATTCTAATAAAATATATATTTATTAACAATAATGGATTATGTTTCACATATCACATTATTATGTTATCTAGCATTACATTATGTGAAGATGTGCATTACATAGAACAAACACGCTTGCTATTTAACAATATAGCACATGCTAGTTTTGGAAATAGAAATAAAATTATTATTGACATGCAAAGGTGTAAATTCCGTAATTTGATCACGTTATTCACAGACATCGGATGCGCAATGCTGCATAAGACGTCACATGCAAAAATGTCAATTCCGTAATTTGATTGGATCACGTTATTCCAAGACATCGGATGCGCCATGTTGCGTAAGACGTCACATGCAAAGGTGTAAATTCTGTAATTTGATTGGATCACGTTGTTCCGCGATATTGGATGCGCCATGTTTGCGAATGAGAACACAAGTTTAAAACCATGATTTTCTGAGTTTATAGATTGTGTCAATCTTTTACATTGCTGAAACATAAGACACACTGGAAGTATTAACAGCGCAACTTGGTAGAGAAGTGGATATGTGATGATAGCGTTAAACCAAGAGGGATATTTAAAATAAATTGATTAAAATAACTAAAAGATTAAATTGATACTGCAACAACTAAACATCAATATAAAATATAAAGTGAGAAATACACATGCAAATTAACATACATTCATACATATAAACATAAATACAATATAAATGGTTAAAAAGCAGTTGATCTGACTGAATAGATATTACCCAATACTGGGGAGAGTCCTTAGGAGCATTCAAATAGAATAATGCTTGCTGAGGTAGTTTATAATGCCAGCTCCTGATAACTGTCTTTAGAAAATGAGGTGCAGCTACTTCCAGAGGCTTGTTCCCAAACACTCTCTTTACTTGTAGATCCTATGGCGAAAAAAAGAGACAGCGCAACCCCACATCAAGGTAGCAGTTTCCACAAATTTATTAGATATACAAAAATATTGCACTTACAAACAGATTAAAAGTTAGCGCATTGATCCCTTTATAGGGAAAGAAGAGAAGCGAGTCCCAGTTCACTTAGAAATCCTCCAGGAAATAGCTATTTTACCGCCGCTTCAATGCTTCTTACGGACAGTCTTGGTATATTGGAGCTGTCCTAGCTCCACCCCCAACGCGTTTCGTCTGCGCTCTCCAGACTTTTTCAAGAGGAAATGATGATCATTTCCTCTTGAAAAAGTCTGGAGAGTGCAGACGAAATGCGTTGGGGGTGGAGCTAAGGACGGCTCCAATATACCAATATACAATATTTTTGTATATCTAATACATTTGTGGAAACTGCTACCTTGATGTGGGGTTGAGCTGTCTCTTTTTTTCGCCATTGCTGAAACATAGATGATAAAAGATCTAAAAAATTTCGATTGATGGCTGTCTCATGGAAGAAACTAATGAAGTCAATGTGTTGTGGATCCGGAATATATTTTGAGGCAAGTGATCATCCATGAATGTTCAGCGATTAATATACTCCATCTTGTTTAATATGTTTGCCAACAATATTTTCTCATTAACAAATAATTTATGTGTTGGGTTTAATTGTATACATTGTAATTTCTGAAACATGGGGATTTGTATTTGAAGTAATTTTTCAAAATGCATTCACCTATATCATATGATATATAAAGGATATTTTAATTAAAATATATATACTTTTTATACTTTTTAGAGATGTTATGTCCTGATATTTATTATTAATTTAAATTTTCAATATTGTGTCAAGTTTTGATTCAACATTGTTGTTATCCAATTAATATAGCACTATGATCATGAAATTCAAATGTAACTCTTAAAGGGACATGAAACCCTAAATGTATATTTCATTAGTTCTGTAGAACATACAATATTAAACAACTTTCCAATTTACTTCTATTTTCAAATGTGCTTCATTCTCTTGGTTGAAGGAGCATCAATATACTACTGGTTTCTAAGTGAAAACATGGGTGAGGCAATGCCAATCGTTATATACTGTATATGCAGCCACTAATCAGCAGATAGAAGCTAAGTTCTTTGCTGCTCCTGATATTTCCTAGATAAACCTTTCAGCAAAGGATAACAAGATAATGAAGCAAATTAAATAATATAAGTAAACGTGAATGTTGTTTAAAATGTTATGCTCTGCCAAAATCATGAAAGAGAATTTTCTGCTTCATGCACCTTTTAAATGGAATAGATTTCCAAACGAAGTAAAACACTTTAAGCTAGCTTTCCAAAAATACACTTTATTTTACGCATTCACTGTTGTGAACACATCGAAAGAAATATGGCATACAGGCTTTTAAAAAAAATACAATATTTGCTTGAACAAGCATATGTAGCTATAAGATGTAATAATTAGTATATGTTAGCATATGTTCTTGTTTAAAGGGACATAAAACACGTTGAGATCTGTGCATATCCTAAAAGGGCTAATTAATTTAAAACAGTTTGCATAAAAAAAAATTAAAAAATTGCTGGCAAGTATTTTAAAATAATAAAAAAAATCAAAATCAATTACATAGCTAAACTGCCTGAAGCAGCTAACTCCACCCCTGTTATCAGTGTTTAGACACAGGCATTTTATTTCAACTGAGTTCACAGCTTCTACGCATGCTCCAGCAGATAATCCTTATTCACTTTTGCATTTTACCAAAAGAACACTAAACATAGATACAGCCATAAAAGGAATTGTGAGGGAGGAGTTAGAGCTTTACAATTCAGAAACTAAAAAGAAAGGTTTAATGGTGAGACATTGCAGTATAAATTGGCAGGTAAAGTAATTAAAGTACATATTATTTTGTCTCTATCCCAACTTGTTTTATGTCCTTTTACGCTATGTTGTTTGCATCAACACAGTGATATGCCATCATGTATAATTGTAATGGTCATTGATTTGTATTAGGAGAACACGTTTGGACATCACATAAAAAAAAACAATCAAACTAATCAACAAGGACCGCATGTGATTATGCTGTCTTAACACACTTGTAAAACACACTCTGCAAACAATCTGCCTCCATGGACTTGGTCCCATAGAAGCCTATTAATTACAGAGTGTGCGCCACAAGTGTAAGAAGACAGCATCATCACATAAATATCCTTTACCTATTAACTTTAAATTAAAAACAATACTATATAAACATAATTACTTCTTCCTCCTTCCCTTCTTCCCACAACAGTGAGGCTCTGAAGTGGTCAAATGCCTCCTCAGAAGTATCCTCATTGGAGATGTTTGGGAAAGAGGGGGAGGAGGAGTACTGTGAGTGATTGGGGGTTGACCAGGCAAAGTCGGAGATGGAGGAGGCACACGAGATGATGGTCCAGGAGCTGATGGTCCAGGCTCTTTTGGTCTTTCCATTTCTGGATATGGTCTGCTTGCCACCTCCCGGAGGACCTGAAATATGTTATTTAGAACATTTACAATATTTGTTTGTCCTTCTATCAGGATGTTCACTGCGTTGGTCATAAACTGTGTGTGTGCCTGTTGTGCCCTGCATTTTCTGTAGGAAGACCCTCATCAGCTCCACCTCGGGCATTGTGGGGGGTTTTCTCATCAGGGGTAGCTGCTGCACGGGGAGCTGCTGCACTGGGGGCTACTGAACGGGGGGCTGCTCCATGGGAGGCTGCTGCACGGCTATCTTCTGCAGGGGTATCTTCTGCAAGGGTATCCTCCTGTTCTCTCCAAGGTGGCGTGTCACCTTCTGCACCACTCTCATGTCTGGGTGAAGGAGGAGCATGTTCCTGCTGTGTTTCCTCCTCACCAGCCTCAGACTCTGTATATTTTAAAATTAAAAAAATAAGAGATATTAGCACAGTTCCAAATAAAGATGTAAATGTTATATTTGAAAGTGTATTAAAGGGATAGGAAAGTCAAAATTAAACTTGAATGATTCAGCTAGAGCATGTTATTTTAAGACACTTTTAAATTCACTTCTATTTTCAAATGTGCTTTGTTCTCTTAGTATCCCTTGTTAAAAAATGAATATGCACATATCATACACTAGTGGGAGCTGCTGCTAATTGGTGCCTGCACACATTTGTCTCTTGTGATTGGCTAAATAGATATTGTCAGCTTCCTGTCAATAGTGCAATGCTATCCCTTTGACAATGGATAACAAGGGAATGAAGAGAATGGGATAATAGAATTAAATTGTAAAGTTTTTTTTAAAATTGTATGTTCTATCTAAATCATAAAAGAAAATTTTGGGGTTTAAGTGCAGGTTCCCAGTATTGATCCCTTCTTCGATCCCGACTAAGGCCACATCGGAGATGTTTGGATGCAGCATTTCCTCCCAGCGGCTGTAGACAAATTTTTCTTGAGCTCGCTTTTGCAGTCCTGGTAGCAGTGCTGTATAGATTTTATGTCCCTCCTGAACTCCCCCACTGCATTTACAGCATCCCTGACCTCCAGCCACAACGCTTTCTTCACTGAAGGGGTGTCCTTCGATGCCTGCAGCCTCCTAGCCCTTTCCATATAGGCCATTATAAGGGCCTCCTTCTCCTCCCAGGTATACCTCTCCTCCCTCTGCTTGGGCTTCCCCTGTGATGTGAGCCTCTGTTCTCCGGACTGTATTGCATCCTGTCTGCGGTCCTGCCTTGTCCCACTGGGCCCAGCCACTTGTTCGTCTTCAACAATGTGGCTGTTCCCACCCACCCTGACCTCTCCCTCTTCCTCTCCCCCTTCCTCTCCCCCTTTTTCTCTAGTTCATCTCCCCCTTCCTCTCCCCCTTTTTCTCTAGTTCATCTCCCCCTTCCTCTGCCCTTTCCTCTCCCCTTCCTCTCCCACTCTCCTCCCTAATCTCCTGCCTCATCTCATCCCTAATCTGCTGCCTAATCTCCTCCCTAATCTCATCACTAATCTCTTCCCTATTTCTCCTTCCCAACATACCTTTTCAGAAGGTGAAAGTGCACAAATGAAAGGGGGTCAAAATAACGAAACAAAAGTAAAAAGTGCTCAAAGTGTGAATGGGTTCTAGAAAATAGGCTAAGGGGTAGTAATAAACTGACAAACGTATATAAAAGGACGAAATGAGGGTGTGTAAACAATAAGTTGTTCTAAAATGAACAAAATATAACTATGGGATGGGTATAGGTTTAAAGGGAATGGGCTATGGAGTGTATGTTATGTGTATGTATGTATGTATTGAATATGTTTGCGTGTAAATGAAAGTAAATATGTTTAACTATGTGTAAGGAATGAAAAACAAAGCAGCATTTGCACACTCACCCAGACAGATTCATACACAAACTCTCTCTCACACTCTATCTCTCACTATATCTCTCTCACTATCTCTCTCTCTCTCTCTATTCTCTCTCTCTCTATTCTCTCTCTCTCTCTCACTATCTATCTCTCACTATCTCTCTCTCTCACTATCTCTCTCTCTATATCTGACTATCTCTAACCTCCAACGCCTTGACCTGTACCTGTCTCGAAAAAGCAATACAGTCAAGGTAGCCATGTTCAAGAAAATTTGATAATAGGAATAAATTAGAAAGTTGTTTAAAATTGCCTGCTGTATCTGAATCACGGATGAAAAAAAATTGGATTCAGTGTCCCTTTAATGATGTACCAGTTTGTAAAGTAAACGAGGTCCAGGTGTGCTTTTGTGAAAGATTTGTATGTGTGCAATGTGGAGTAGTTGTTTGAATTTGCGCATGCTCAGAATTAGTTTCTAAATCCACATATGTTTTTAGGGAATGTGTATAATGTGATGATGTCACAAGGGCCCATTTATCAAGCTACAGATGGAGCTTGAAGCCCCGTGTTTCTGGCGAGCCTGCAGGCTTGCCAGAAACACCAGTTATGAAGCAGCGGTCTAAAGACCTCTGCTCCATAACCTGTCCGCCTGCTCTGAGCAGACGGACAGACATCGCCGCATTACACCCGATAGAGTAAGATCGGGTTGATTGACACCCCCTGCTGGCAAATCTGCAGGGGGGCGGCGTTACACCAGCAGCTCACAATAGCTGCTGGTGCAATGCTAATTGATAGGGCTATTAGATTAAGTGTAATTGTTTTTATTTTGGATAATTTTGTTTGTTATTTTTCGTAAATTAGTATTTGTTATTTTTTGTAATTTGTAGATTTAATTTTTTTAGTAGGGTTAGGTTTTTTTAATGTGTAATTTAATTATTTTAATTTGTAGTTATTTTAATTTTAGTATAATAGTAATGTTAGTTTAATTTATAGTTTAAATTTAGTTTTTTTTTAATTTCCCAGGTAAGTTTTTATTTATTTTAAGATAGAGATCTTGTAATTTTAATTTAAAGTTAGGGGGTTGTTAGGTTTAGGGTTTAATAGTTACATTTAGTTTTTGGTGATGTGGGGGGCTGGCGGTTTAGGGCTTTATAACTTTATTTAGTGGCTGCAATGTCGTGGAGCGGCGGAATAAGGGGTTAATTAATGTTATCAGTGGCGGCGGATTAGAGGTTAATAACTTTAAAATAGTGTTTGCCTCGGTTTAGGGGTTAATAGGTAGTTTATTGGTGTAAGTGTACTTTGTAACAGTTTAGTTATGAGTTTTGTGTAACAGTTTTGTGTAACAGTTTTGTTGAGTAAAACTCATAACTACTGCTCTCAGATTGCGAAACGGATTGTTGTGTCGGTATAGGCTGTAACGCAAGCTTTTTAGCCTCACTGCAAATCTTGTAATGACAGCGCTATGGAAATCCCATGCAAAAACGTAATTTTTTCGAGTGCGGGACTGACGTTGCGTTACAGGCTAAAAGGCTTGCGGTACAGCTGTTTTAACGCTGAAATGGCCATTTTTACAGCATTAAAGCACGAACGCAAATATCTAGGTGTATGTGTATAAATACAGTATATATATATATATATATATATATATATATAAAAATATATATATATATATATATACACACACACACAAATATATATACTTTGGAGCCCTTTCCACTCAAATACCTGGAAACAAGAAAAACATTTTTTCATTTAATTTTAATATTTAATAATGTGTTCTACTGTGTATGTATATATGTAAAAGTTCTCTGTGAAAAGCATTACTGGGCTAAAAGAAGCTGCACTCAGGTGGTAAATCGCCATAGAACAGGCTAACAATAGTGTTGAGCCAGTTGTTCATTCCTGTGAGTGTGCTTCTCTCTGTGTGTATTTAGTCTCCCTATGGGAAAAAGGGGAAACCAGACGTGGACTCCTTGCTCAGTGTGCTTAGAGGAATATGGCTACACCTCACTGACGAGGCCCAATGAAGGCCAAAATGTTCGTCTAAGGTTGCTGTGTTCCTTGTTCAGAGAGGAATTGCCTGGTATTTCGGCGCTGGACTGACCGGAATAGGCGAGATCAGACTGATATACTACAGGAAAGTTCTACTCTGTGAAAAGCATTATTGGGCTAAAAGAAGCTGCACCCAGGTGGTAAATCACCATTGAACAGGCTAACTATAGTATTGAGCCAGTTGTTTGTTCCTGTGAGTGTGCTTCTCTCTGTGTACACACACATGTATATATATATATATACATATACAGGGAGTGCAGAATTATTAGGCAAGTTGTATTTTTGAGGATTAATTTTATTATTGAACAACAACCATGTTCTCAATGAACCCAAAAAAATCATTAATATCAAAGCTGAATAGTTTTGGAAGTAGTTTTTAGTTTGATTTTAGTTATAGCTATTTTAGGGGGATATCTGTGTGTGCAGGTGACTATTACTGTGCATAATTATTAGGCAACTTAACAAAAAACAAATATATACCCATTTCAATTATTTATTTTTACCAGTGAAACCAATATAACATCTCAACATTCACAAATATACATTTCTGACATTCAAATACAAAACAAAAACAAATCAGTGACCAATATAGCCACCTTTCTTTGCAAGGACACTCAAAAGCCTGCCATCCATGGATTCTGTCAGTGTTTCGATCTGTTCATCATCAACATTGCATGCAGCAGCAACCACAGCCTCCCAGACACTGTTCAGAGAGGTGTACTGTTTTCCCTCCTTGTAAATCTCACATTTGATGATGGACCACAGGTTCTCAATGGGGTTCAGATCAGGTGAACAAGGAGGCCATGTCATTAGATTTTCTTCTTTCATACCCTTTCTTGCCAGCCACGCTGTGGAGTACTTGGACGCGTGTGATGGAGCATTGTCCTGCATGAAAATCATGTTTTTCTTGAAGGATGCAGACTTCTTCCTGTACCACTGCTTGAAGAAGGTGTCTTCCAGAAACTGGCAGTAGGACTGGGAGTTGAGCTTGACTCCATCCTCAACCCGAAAAGGCCCCACAAGCTCATCTTTGATGATACCAGCCCAAACCAGTACTCCACCTCCACCTTGCTGGCGTCTGAGTCGGACTGGAGCTCTCTGCCCTTTACCAATCCAGCCACCGGCCCATCCATCTGGCCCATCAAGACTCACTCTCATTTCATCAGTCCATAAAACCTTAGAAAAATCAGTCTTGAGATATTTATTGGCCCAGTCTTGACGTTTCAGCTTGTGTGTCTTGTTCAGTGGTGGTCATCTTTCAGCCTTTCTTACCTTGGCCATGTCTCTGAGTATTGCACACCTTGTGCTTTTGGGCACTCCAGTGATGTTGCAGCTCTGAAATATGGCCAAACTGGTGGAAAGTGGCATCTTGGCAGCTGCACGCTTGACTTTTCTCAGTTCATGGGCAGTTATTTTGTGCCTTGGTTTTTCCACACGCTTCTTGCGACCCTGTTGACTATTTTGAATGAAACGCTTGATTGTTCAATGATCAAGCTTCAGAAGCTTTGCAATTTTAAGAGTGCTGCATCCCTCTGCAAGATATCTCACTATTTTTTACTTTTCTGAGCCTGTCAAGTCCTTCCTTTGACCCATTTTGCCAAAGGAAAGGAAGTTGCCTAATAATTATGCACACCTGATATAGGGTGTTGATGTCATTAGACCACACCCCTTCTCATTACAGAGATGCACATCACCTAATATGCTTAATTGGTAGTAGGCTTTCGAGCCTATACAGCTTGGAGTAAGACAACATGCATAAAGAGGATGATGTGGTCAAAATACTCATTTGACTAATAATTCTGCACTCCCTGTATATATATATATATATATATATATATATATATATATATATATATATATGAACACGCAGGAGAGCACTCTCACTTCCAAATGCTAGATAGCCAGGTTGCTAGTAGCGGGTAGAATACAGGTAACAAAAAACTGGCACTCACTGGTCTTATATCAAAACACACTTTTACTGTGACTTTTTCGGAGATGAAAAATCCCCTTCCTCAGACATAGTGTAATAGCAACTCAAACAATTTATAGAGCAAACAAACCAACACAGTATGGGTTATGTAAGGACTTGATTGCTAACTCTATCTATATTTACATGTACACATGTAATATATACATATATTTAAAATGTTATGTTTTCTATATGAAAGACCTTGATATTTTTGTAGTTATTTAAATAGAGAATAAATTACCTATATGTCTTACCTCAGTTGTTGTTATGTCATTATTTTGGGTTATGGTTTATTTTAGGTTGAGTTTAAGTTACTTCCACAACAATAAGTCATTTAATCTCTTAAAGGGACAGTAAAGTAAAAAAAAAATCTTTCATGATTTAAATAGGGCATGTAATTTTAAACAACTTTCCAATTTACTTTTATTACCAATTTTGCTTTGTTCTCTTGGTATTCTTAGTTGAAAGTTAAATCTAGGAGGTTCATGTGCTAATTTCTTAGACCTTGAAGACTGGCTCTAATCTGAAAGCATGTTGGCAGTTGTTCACCACTAGAGGGCGTTAGTTCATGTGTTTCATATAGATAACATTGAGCTCAGGCACGTGAACCTCCTAGGAGTCAACAATGATTGGCTAAAAATGCAAGCCTGTAAAAAGAACTGAAATAAGGGGGCAGTTTGCAGAGGCATAGCTACAAGGTAATCACAGAGGTAAAAAGTATATTAATATTACTGTGTTGGTTATGCAAAATTGAGGAATGGGTAAGAAAGGGATTATCTACCTTTTAAAACAAAAAAATTCTGGTGTTTGCTGTCCCTTTAAGGGTTTTCTACACATATTTATATATATATATATATATATATATATATATTTACTGTATATTGTGACAGAACCAAAGGCATAGTTTTGAAAGGTGTCTATATTCCCCCAATAGTGCTGCAGTGCAGGGTATGGTCTGACAACAATAGTTGTGTTTGTTTACCACATAAAGAAAATATGTGATTTATTTCTGGGTCCCTGGGGTGGAGCATTTGGAGAATAGGCAAGCCAGTGCTTCACCCCACAGTTTGCAGGCAGAACATCATGTGACAAAGTCCAGTCCAGGTATTCCATCTCACCCAGCTAGCTACTCACCTGCATGCAGTGGCGGCTGGTGACTTTTGAGGATGGGGGAGCACTAGCCCCGCCCCTCAGATGGCTCCGCCCATTTTAATGTGTGTGTGTGTATGTATATATATCTATATATAACTTATATTATCAAATTTGATTCATTCTCTCTGTATCCTTTATTGAAAGAGCATCAATATCTCACTGAGAGCTAGTTGAACATATTGGGTGAGCCAATGACATGAGGCATATATGTGCAGGCACTAAAAACTGCTCACACACACTAAAAAAAACTGCTCACACAAACAGTGCACACACATCTTACACACCATAAACACTGCATGCACACACACCAAACACTGCACACACACACCTCTCACACACACACCAAACACCTCACACTCTGCACACACACCTCACACACACAAACACCTCACACCACAAACACTGCACACACACACGCCTCACACACCACAAACACTGCACACACACACCAAACACCTCACACACACAAACACCTCACACCACAAACACTGCTCTCACACACCACAAACACTGCACACACACACACCACAAACACTGCGCACACACACCTCACACACCACAAACACTGTGCACACACAAACCACACCGCCCCACATGGGCATCCACAGGAATATTTCCAGGGGGGTAGCAAAAAATAGCAAACATGTCCTAATCAATGCAATAACTGAATTTGGGTATATATTGTATTGAACAGCTAATTTATTGTCTTTCACAGTCACTACAGAGTGGTTCATAATGGCTGCTTGTATTATTATTAAAAGCTGAAAACCTGATAAATGTAGCATTTAAAATTAGTAATGTTTATAAGGATTCAATATTTTAAAGCTTAAACAGATAAATAAGCCATCCTATTTCCTTTACTCAAGTCTCTAAGGCCTAGATTTGGAGTTCGGCGGTAGCCGTCAAAACCAGCGTTAGAGGCTCCTAACGCTGGTTTTGGCCGCCCGCTGGTATTTGGAGTCAGTGATTAAAGGGTCTAACGCTCACTTTACAGCCGCGACTTTTCCATACCGCAGATCCCCCTACGCCATTTGCGTAGCCTATCTTTTCAATGGGATCTTTCTAACGCTGGTATTTAGAGTCGTTTCTGCAGTGAGCGTTAGAGCTCTAACGACAAGATTCCAGCCGCCTGAAAATAGCAGGAGTTAAGAGCTTTCTGGCTAACGCCGGTTTATAAAGCTCTTAACTACTGTACCCTAAAGTACACTAACACCCATAAACTACCTATGTACCCCTAAACCGAGGTCCCCCCACATCGCCGCCTATCGATTAAAAATTTTAACCCCTAATCTTCCGACCGCCACCTACGTTATACTTATGTACCCCTAATCTGCTGCCCCTAACCCCGCCGACCCCTATATTACATTTATTAACCCCTAATCTGCCCCCCACAACATCGCCGCCAGCTACTTAAAATAATTAACCCCTAATCTTCCGACCGCAAAGCGCCGCCACCTACGTTATCCCTATGTACCCCTAATCTGCTACCCCTAACACCGCCGACCCCTATATTATATTTATTATCCCCTAATCTGCCCCCCTCAACGTCGCCGACACCTGCCTACACTTATTAACCCCTAATCTGCCGAGCGGACCGCACCGCTACTATAATAAAGTTATTAACCCCTAACCCGCCTCACTAACCCTATCATAAATAGTATTAACCCCTAATCTGCCCTCCCTAACATCGCCGACACCTACCTTCAATTATTAACCCCTAATCTTCCGATCGGAGCTCACCGCTATTCTAATAAATGTATTAACCCCTAAAGCTAAGTCTAACCCTAACACTAACACCCCCCTAACTTAAATATAATTTTAATCTAACGAAATAAATTAACTCTTATTAAATAAATTAATCCTATTTAAAGCTAAATACTTACCTGTAAAATAAATCCTAATATAGCTACAATATAAATTATAATTATATTATAGCTATTTTAGGATTAATATTTATTTTACAGGCAACTTGGTATTTATTTTAACTAGGTACAATAGCTATTAAATAGTTAAGAACTATTTAATAGTTACCTAGTTAAAATAATAACAAATTTACCTGTAAAATAAATCCTAGCCTAAGATATAATTAAACCTAACACTACCCTATCAATAAAATAATTAAATAAACTACCTACAATTACCTACAATTAACCTAACACTACACTATCAATAAATTAAATAAACACAATTGCTACAAATAAATACAATTAAATAAACTAGCTAAAGTACAAAAAATAAAAAAGAACTAAGTTACAGAAAATAAAAAAATATTTACAAACATAAGAAAAATATTACAACAATTTTAAACTAATTACACCTACTCTAAGCCCCCTAATAAAATAACAAAGCCCCCCAAAATAATAAATTCCCTACCCTATTCTAAATTAAAAAAGTTACAAGCTCTTTTACCTTACCAGCCCTGAACAGGGCCCTTTGCGGGGCATGCCCCAAGAATTTCAGCTCTTTTGCCTGTAAAAGAAAACATACAATACCCCCCCCCCCCCCAACATTACAACCCACCACCCACATACCCCTAATCTAACCCAAACCACCCTTAAATAAACCTAACACTAAGCCCCTGAAGATCTTCCTACCTTGTCTTCACCATACCAGGTTCACCGATCCGTCCTGGCTCCGATATCTTCATCCAACCCAAGCGGGGGCTAGACATCCACTGAAGAAGTCCAGAAGAGGGTCCAAAGTCTTCCTCCTATCCGGCAAGAAGAGGACATCCGGACCGGCAAACATCTTCTCCAAGCGGCATCTTCTATCTTCTTCCATCCGGTGCGGAGCGGGTCCATCTTGAAGCAGGCGACGCGGATCCATCCTCTTCTTCCGATGTCTCCCGACGAATGACGGTTCCTTTAAGGGACGTCATCCAAGATGGCGTCCCTCGAATTCCGATTGGCTGATAGGATTCTATCAGCCAATCGGAATTAAGGTAGGAATTTTCTGATTGGCTGATGGAATCAGCCAATCAGAATCTAGTTCAATCCGATTGGCCGATCCAATCAGCCAATCAGATTGAGCTCGCATTCTATTGGCTGATCGGAACAGCCAATAGAATGCGAGCTCAATCTGATTGGCTGATTGGATCAGCCAATCGGATTGAACTTGATTCTGATTGGCTGATTCCATCAGCCAATCAGAAAATTCCTACCTTAATTCCGATTGGCTGATAGAATCCTATCAGCCAATCGGAATTCGAGGGACGCCATCTTGGATGACGTCCCTTAAAGGAACCATCATTCGTCGGGAGACATCGGAAGAAGAGGATGGATCCGCGTCGCCTGCTTCAAGATGGACCCGCTCCGCACCGGATGGAAGAAGATAGAAGATGCCGCTTGGAGAAGATGTTTGCCGGTCCGGATGTCCTCTTCTTGCCGGATAGGAGGAAGACTTTGGACCCTCTTCTGGACTTCTTCAGTGGATGTCTAGCCCCCGCTTGGGTTGGATGAAGATATCGGAGCCAGGACGGATCGGTGAACCTGGTATGGTGAAGACAAGGTAGGAAGATCTTCAGGGGCTTAGTGTTAGGTTTATTTAAGGGTGGTTTGGGTTAGATTAGGGGTATGTGGGTGGTGGGTTGTAATGTTGGGGGGGGGGGGTATTGTATGTTTTCTTTTACAGGCAAAAGAGCTGAAATTCTTGGGGCATGCCCCGCAAAGGGCCCTGTTCAGGGCTGGTAAGGTAAAAGAGCTTGTAACTTTTTTAATTTAGAATAGGGTAGGGAATTTATTATTTTGGGGGGCTTTGTTATTTTATTAGGGGGCTTAGAGTAGGTGTAATTAGTTTAAAATTGTTGTAATATTTTTCTTATGTTTGTAAATATTTTTTTATTTTCTGTAACTTAGTTCTTTTTTATTTTTTGTACTTTAGCTAGTTTATTTAATTGTATTTATTTGTAGCAATTGTGTTTAATTTATTTATTGATAGTGTAGTGTTAGGTTAATTGTAGGTAATTGTAGGTAGTTTATTTAATTATTTTATTGATAGGGTAGTGTTAGGTTTAATTATATCTTAGGTTAGGATTTATTTTACAGGTAATTTTGTATTTATTTTAACTAGGTAACTATTAAATAGGTATTAACTATTTAATAGCTATTGTACCTGGTTAAAATAAATACCAAGTTGCCTGTAAAATAAATATTAATCCTAAAATAGCTAAAATATAATTATAATTTATATTGTAGCTATATTAGGGTTTATTTTACAGGTAAGTATTTAGCTTTAAATAGGATTAATTTATTTAATAAGAGTTAATTTATTTCGTTATATGTAAATTATATTTAAGTTAGGGGGGTGTTAGTGTTAGGGTTAGACTTAGCTTTAGGGGTTAATACATTTATTAGAATAGCGGTGAGCTCCGATCGGAAGATTAGGGGTTAATAATTGAAGGTAGGTGTCGGCGATGTTAGGGAGGGCAGATTAGGGGTTAATACTATTTATGATAGGGTTAGTGAGACGGATTAGGGGTTAATAACTTTATTATAGTAGCGCTCAGGTCCGCTCGGCAGATTAGGGGTTAATAAGTGTAGGCAGGTGTCGGCGACGTTGTGGGGGGCAGATTAGGGGTTAATAAATATAACATAGGGGTCGGCGATGTTAGGGCAGCAGATTAGGGGTACATAGGGATAACGTAGGTTGCAGCGGTTTACGGAGCGGAAGATTAGGGGTTAAAACTGTAATGCAGGGGTCAGCGATAGCGGGGGCGGCAGATTAGGGGTTAATAAGTGTAAGGTTAGGGGTGTTTAGACTCGGGGTACATGTTAGGGTGTTAGGTG
The DNA here is from genome assembly GCF_027579735.1 of Bombina bombina. Lineage (NCBI taxonomy): Eukaryota > Metazoa > Chordata > Amphibia > Anura > Bombinatoridae > Bombina > Bombina bombina. The sequence goes on from NC_069501.1 coordinate 1,037,285,350, forward strand.
CAGACGTAGGAAGTGTTTCCCCATAGGAAACAATGGGGCTGCGTTAGGAGCTGAACGCTGCTTTTTTGCAGGTGTTAGGTTTTTTTTCAGCTCAAACAGCCCCATTGTTTCCTATGGGAGAATCGTGCACGAGCACGTTTTTGAGGCCGGCCGCGTCCGTAAGCAACTCTGGTATCGAGAGTTGCATTTGCGGTAAAAATGCCCTACGCTCCTTTTTTGGAGCCTAACGCAGCATTTGTTTTAACTCTCGATACCAGAGTTAAATTTATGGTGCGGCCAGAAAAAAGCCAGCGGAGCGTTAACAGCCCTTTTACCGCCGAACTCTAAATCTAGGCCTAAATTAATAAGGATCATTTTAAATGAAGGCTCAGGGTAATGATGGTTATACTTATTTATAAGTATGAGACTTGATCTTATTTTTTACTTTAACAGGATCTCACTAACTTGTGTCACAAAATCACAGTCACATTATATTATTTGCCATATACAGACTCACCCTGTCCTAACTGTAAGGTAACCTGATCTGCAGGCTGAACCTTAATCACGGCAGTTTGCTGAAATATGACAGCCAGACAGGGCAGCAGCACCATGCAGGAGAGTACAGGAGAGGATGTTTGAGAAAGCCCTATTTTTTTTTTTGGAAAGTAGCAGGAACGGAGAAGCCAACATTCCAGAGGGAGTGATTTACGTTACACCAAGAGCACCGTTCTAGTAACATGAGCAGCAGGTCAAATTAGCAGGCAAAACTTTTTTTTTAAGTCTTAACCTCCCCACACAACACATGTACACAGCTGTGCAGTTCTCTACATCTTAGCAAGCTGAACGCTGCCTGATATACAAGAAGCATAGCTTGTCTTACGCTCATTCTATCTAGCACCATGTGAACTGTGTTGCTGTAAACAATTATAGGTTTAGAGTAGAAATAAAAGGTATAAGTGGCAGCTATCACTAAATGAGCCATGTTCGTACCGAGTCTGGAGTAGCTGTACAGTACTGTGCATGGCGTATATACCGGCATTATGTCAGAACAGCAAAGAGTTTTATGACAGGCATTCAGGCTTCAGCTGAGCAGGAGGGAGACTCCGAGTGAGGTTAATAGGAGAGTGAGGGCTTACCGCATCTGAGATGAGCAGCGTCTGCCAGATACCTGTTGCCACGGGTTCAGCACAACCAGCAACTTCCCAATCACTACTTCTATTTGAGCTCCTCTCAGCTCAACGACTATCTCCGCAATGAGATTTTGCGCCGTTGAGCTGGGAGGAGCTTGTCATCACTCACAGTCACGTGATGACGCTCTTCTGTGTCACTGGCTGCTGCCTGGCTCTCTTGTAACACCTCCCACCCCTCGCACAGGCTGAAGTGAGCGATCAGTAGACTATGGGGATGGGGAGGCTGGGAGCTGCGCAGCAGCCAAATTTAGCATGCGCACAGACACACTACCATAGCTTAGCTATCGCATGTGCGGTTAGGGTTATTAGTAGTACTTAGTGCAGTGTATACAGCAGAGAGCAGAGTGAGAGTCACAGTGTAATAATAAAATGAAAATATTTTTTGTAAACATTATTGAAAAAAATGTTTGTTGATTGTTTTCTTGGGGTCAAAAAAATATATAATTTTTTCAATAGTGGGCTATTGAAAAATTATATTTTTTTTTCTGTTTTTTTTTTTTCTTCTAGGCTGCTGGGGGGGCACGTGCGAGTGTGCTCAAATGGAGGAGCCTGCATGTGGTAATTAACAGCAAAGAGTTTTATGACAGGCATTCAGGCTTCAGCTGAGCAGGAGGGAGACTCCGAGTGAGGTTAATAGGAGAGTGAGGGCTTACCGCATCTGAGATGTGCAGCGTCTGCCAGATACCTGTTGCCACGGGTTCAGCACAACCAGCAACTTCCCAATCACTACTTCTATTTGAGCTCCTCTCAGCTCAACGACTATCTCCGCAAGGAGATTTCGCACCGTTGAGCTGGGAGGAGCTTGTCATCACTCACAGTCACGTGATGACGCTCTTCTGTGTCACTGGCTGCTGCCTGGCTCTCTTGTAACACCTCCCACCCCTCGCACAGGCTGAAGTGTGCGATCAGTAGACTATGGGGATGGGGAGGCTGGGAGCTGCGCAGGAGCCAAATTTAGCATGCGCACAGACACACTGCCATAGCTTAGCTATCGCACGTGCGGTTAGGGTTATTAGTAGTACTTAGTGCAGTGTATACAGCAGAGAGCAGAGTGAGAGTCACAGTGTAATAATAAAATGAAAATATTTTTTTGTAAACATTATTGAAAAAAATGTTTGTTGATTGTTTTCTTGGGGTCAAAAAAATATATAATTTTTTCAATAGTGGGCTATTGAAAAATTATATATTTTTTTTCTGTTTTTTTTTTCTTTCTTCTGGGCTGCTGGGGGGGGGCACGTGGGAGTGTGCTCAAATGGAGGTGCCTGCATGTGGTAATTAACAGCAGGTGCTAATAAAAATCCGAAGTCAGGGATTCAGAGTCAGAATGCCAGCAGTAAGGGATACTGCAATACTCTCCTAAGAGACTGAGGAAATATCTCTAAAAGGAAAAAACAAAGTTTGAAAGGTCTGTGCATTTATCTTTTTTGAAAAGCCAACTTAGTGCAGTTAGTTATACCTGTTAGTAAGTGCTCAGTGGAGCAAGCCTCTTTTGTTTTCTTTGTTTATTTTGCCTGTTTTTTTGCCAGACCTGTAAATAAATGGACTATATTTTATAAAGCTGCAACCTTGTGTGGTGTTTCCAGCTTTGAAGACTGTGTGGTTGAAAGATCCCAGGTCACATATGGTGGAGGCAGCGGGCAAACACACTATCTATCTATCTATCTATTGGGTACTTATAGAGCACAAACGAATCACCCGTGAGGGTCTCAAGGCGCTGTTAAGGAAACAATACCACACTCAAAAATGGAGGAAGTTGTAAAGGCATTACTACAAGCTACGGCCACACAGCAACAGGCCAGTGCCACACAGCAGCAAGCTACTGCCACCCAACAAGAAAATATTGCAGTACTACAACTGGTGTTAACACAAAGAGAGGAGCAGCAGAATATCACACGTGCCTTACAGCAGGAGATCCATCCTACATCTTGCCAGGAAATGGCTGCAGCCAGAGGTCACTCAGCTAGTCACATTATGGAACAACTAGTGATGGACTGGTTCCTGCGAGGATTCCGTGTTTCCCTAAGCCGGGGGGGGGGCAGCCAGAGTGAACCTAAAACTGCTGGTGGAACGCTATGTGGCGGCAGTAGAGTTCCTACAAATACCAAACCAAGAAAGACCAAGGACCCCGAAGATTCAGAGTCCCAGTAAATTGGGTAAGACTGTTCCGGGAAAAAGGGGGACTCGGGAGGAGCAGATGGGTTTCTACAACCAGAAGGACATTAAAGCAAGGGGCAATAGTTTTGTGAGACAGGAATAGTCCACAAAACCCTTAAAGATGTTGTCTAATGCTAATATTAAATGTTTTCAATGTAAAGAGTATGGACATATTGCAAAAGACTGCCCTGAGAATGATTTTGCTATGTAATGTTGGCAATAAGAGGGACAATTATTCACTGTACTCTCGTTCTGTATATGCAGTTACCAAAAATGATTGTCTTAAAGGGACAGTCTAGGCCAAAATAAACTTTCATGATTCAGATAGAGCATGTGCTTTTAAACAATTTTCCAATTTACTTTTATCACCAATTTTGTTTTGTTCTCTTGGTATTCTTAGTTGAAAGCTTATCCTAGGAGGTTCATATGCTAATTTCTTAGACCTTGAAGGCCACCTCTTTTCAGAATGCATTTTAACAGTTTTTCACCACTAGAGGGTGTTAGTTCACGTATTTCATATAGATAACACTGTGCTCATGCACGTGAAGTTATCTGGGAGCAGGCACTGATTGGCTAAACTGCAAGTCTGTCAAAAGAACTGAAATAAAGGGGCAGTTTGCAGAGGCTTAGATACAAGATAATCACAGAGGTTAAAAGTATATTATTATAACTGTGTTGGTTATGCAAAACTGGGGGATGGGTAAAAAAAGGGATTATCTATCTTTTAAAACAATAAAAATTCTGGTGTAGACTGCCCCTTTAATGGCCACCCTTGATGCACTGTAAGGGTGAAAGGAAATTAAATTAAAGCTTTGCTGGACTCTGGTAGCATGGTTACGCTCGGAGACAAGGGTCTGTTGAGAAATACTCCTATTGATAATTACCAGAACCTATATATTGCCTGTGTTTATGGGGACATACACAAGTATCCAACTGCTGAAGTACTTATTGAGACTCAAAAATGCTCTATAAATCATAGAGTTGGTTAAGTAGATAAATTAGTCCATGAAATTATAATAGGCAATGATTTTCCCCATTTTTTTAATTTATGGGATGCTGCTGAGAAAGATTCACTGGATTCAGTAGAGGGCGTTGTTGCTGATTTTCCATTTTCTGATTTATTGGGGGATGACTTAGACAAAATAACTGCTGCTAGAGGGAAACAGTCAACCCCTATGGAAACCCTAGTTGGAGGTAACACTGAACAGGATAATACATGTCACTTTAATATATCTGAACCTGATGTAGAAATATCTGACCTAGAGGATAGCCCAAGTAACTTTAGGGCTGCACAATGGGAGGATCCAACTTTAGCTGTGGCTAGAAACCATATCTGCATAGATATTAATGGGACCCCCATTAATACTGATAAAGCCCTCACCTATCCATACTTTGAATTGGAAAATGATTTATTGTACAGAGTTGAAAAAATAGTCTGTCAAACAGCTATTAGTACCCCAGGCATATCGACACATTGTATTAAACCTGGCACATAGTCACATACTTGGGGGGACACTTGGGGATTGAAAAAAACAAGAGAGGGAATTCTTAGTAGGTTTTATTGGCCAGGTGTAATGGCATCTATCACAAATTATTGTTCTTCTTGTCCTGAATGCCAATTAACTGCTCCTCTTACAGCATACTGTAGCCCCTTGGTGCCCTTACCCACAATTGAGGTCCCATTTGAACGCATTGGTATGGATTTTTTGGGTCCTCTTGTAAAGTCTGCAAGGTGACATCAGTACATATTGGTAGAAGTAGACTATGCTACCTGTTAATCTGAGGCAATACACATGAGAACTACATCAGCAAAAGCGATTGCTGAGGAGTTAATGTTTAGCCGGGTTGGGATTCCCAAAGAAATATTAACAGACCAAGGTACTCCATTTATGCCGAGAATTACAAAGGGGTTGTGTAATCTCCTTCATATAAAGCATCTGAAAACATCAGTGTATCACCCACAAACTGATGGTCTAGTAGAACGATTTAATAAAACACTTAAGGTTATGCTCAAAAAAGTCATTGATAAAGATGTGGAAAACTGGGACTTCCTTTTGCCTTATTTAATGTTTGCTATAATATAGGTCCCTCAAGCTTCTACTGGATTTTCGCCTTTTGAACGCTTATATGGAAGACATCCCAGAGGGTTGCTGTCATGGAACCAGGGGTACCAGGGATGCCTCCTTACCTGTTCACCGGTGGTTAAGGCGGAGGGCGCTGTTGCAAGTTTATCCACGGCCGTGACTGCACCTGGTGTTACGCTTGGGCCTGTTTGTGGGCGGGGGTGTGCTTTGGCATGTGTGGGTGCGTGGATGATGTCACAGATGCTTTCCATCAGCTAGGAGAATTTTTGTGACACACCTCTTTCTGCCTTCACATTGGATACTAGGTATCTGATGCTGTTGTTGTCTTGGATACAGGGGCATTCCTGGGCCTTGTTAGGTTTAAATTCCGGTCTGAGCCCTGGCTTGTTGCTGAGTTATTTTGCCAGTTTATCTGCATAATTAAGCATTGTAATTTCTCTATTCCTATTCCCTTTCCTCTGATATTGGATTTCCTGTTTTTGACCCCTGGCCTGTCTCCCGTTTATGATACTTGCTGCCTGGACCGACTTATATTATCCTGACTACACCTTTTTCCTCCTTGCCTGTACCTTGCTTTGGATTTGTGTGCTTCTTGCCATAGGGTACTCCTACTAGACACAGGGTAACCCTGCTACCTGACAGTTGATAAATATAGCTAAGGAGACATGGAAACAGGAGTCAACTCCTCACAGAAGTGTGATAGAACATATAACTCAGATGCAGGAACGGATGACAGCCATTATGCCCATAGTTAGAGAACACATGAAAAATGTCCAACAGCATCAGCAGAACAGCTATAACAGAAATGCCAGGGTTTGTGTGTTTAACCCAGGAGATAGAGTGCTAGTTCTGGTTCCCACCGTAGAGAACAAATTTTTGGTAACATGGCATGGACCATATGAAGTCATTGACAGAGTGGGGGAAGTAAATTACAAAGGAGGACTACGATAATAAAGCATAACATTGTCACTGTAGCGGAGAAAAAAATAAATCTAAAGTCATATAGAATACCTGAAGCCCGGAGGGAAGAAATCAAATCAGAAGTAAAGAAAATGCTGGACCTTGGGGTAATCGAAGAATCCCAAAGTGACTGGAGTAGCCCAATCGTGCTTGTACCAAAGACTGAGGGCAGTCAGGGATTCAGAGTCAGAATGCCAGCAGTAAAGGATACTGCAACCCTCTCCAGAGAGACTGAGAGGAATTATCTCTAAAAGGAAAAACAAAGTTGATAAAACTCTCCTGTGAGATAATATATATTGTATATGCTTCAAGCATACCTCATATTGTTTGAGGGTTCAAAGTGTGAGTGTGCATTTGTCACAATAGATTTATGTTGTTTTAATGTACTGCACTTAGAGGAGTTTGCACCTTTCTTTTGTTTGCCTGTGTGCCTGTTGTCATTGGCTTACAGATGTGTTCAGATAGCTCCCAGTAGTGCTCTTCTGCTTCTTCAATAAAGGATACAGAGAGAATGAAGCAAAATTTATAATAGAAGTAAATTGGAAAGTTGTTTCAAATTGTATTTTCTATCTGAATATTTTACGAAAATGTTGGGTTTCATGTCCCTTTAATGGGACAGTGAAGTCCAAAATAAACTTTGATTATTCAAATAGGGCATGTCATTTTAAACAACTTTCCAATTTACTTTTATCACCAATTTTGCTTTGTTCTCTTGATATTCTTAGTTGAAAGCTAAACCTAGGTAGGCTAATATGCTAATTTCATAGACCTTGAAGGCAGCCTCTTATGTGAATGCATTTTTTTACAGTTTTTCACCACTAGAGGGCGTTAGTTCCTGTGTGTCAAATTGATAACATTGAGCTCATGCACATGAAATTACCTAGGAGTAAGCATGGATTGGCTAAAATGCAAGTCTGTCAAAATAACTAAAATAAGGGGGCAATTTACAGAGGCTTAGATACAAGGTAATAACAGAGGTAAAAAGTATATTATTATAACTGTGTTGGTTATGCAAAACTGGGGAATGGTGTGGATGTACTGCTGCCCGTAATGGAGACCCAAGTACTGTATTCCAGCATCAGAGATTTATTAGAGGAGTACGGGAGGAGGATGTGGGAAAGACTGGATGCCCTTACTGTTAAAATTCAAGCAGCGCGAATACGAAGCGATACCGCTGCTGAGGAACAATGAACAGCACCGGAGTCAGTGTGACACAGCACCTATGGAACCCCAGCCGTGCTCCCCATCACTGGTGTTTGAGAGTGCGGGTCCCAAGCTAGAGCTCCGTTTTCCCCCTGTCACCGCAAATAGATTACTCATACGGGAGGACACACAGTATGTCCACTTGTACATGGGGGTGGGCTCTGTGGTGCACTGCGGTGTCCACGCACTGTCACGCCAGTTTCTCTCTGGCATCAGCTCGGCGGACTTCTCACAGCAAGTCTGCTGGGAACATTACCAAAGTTTCCAGATGCACTGGATGGGCATTGGATAAAGTAACCACACGAACTGAGGTGACTGTGGAGCTCTGCACACTTGTTACAGCGTTTCTGCTTTGAGCACCGTACCTTGGACGGGACGGTCTTGCGATATGAAGATTCTTGGCTCTATGTTGCCAGCTTCAAGACCGGAATAGGGTGATAACTTTACTATCTTTATAGCAGCTGACATTGAATAATCCACATGCATGATGGTCAATATCTGATAAAGTGTGGATTTTCTGTCTGAACCCTCCCCATGTTTCTAATACATATTAATACATATAGAACTAAAGAGGTTTTTTCACGTGTTTGTTATCTATTCATGTTGCTATTATTATTGTTTCCCCTAATACCTTATGTTGCACTACTGACTATTGCTGCCCTTTACTATCTCATTTTCTATAAGAAGCTATTTGGGGTTTCTTTAAATGTTTGGGTTATCTTTTGTTTGTATGCATGCTTACTGGTTAGTGTCTGAACCTGTGTCATGAAGTGATGTCCTGAGTATATCACCTCTTTTATGCTAGGCCCTGACAATATATTAATGTCTGACTTAAATGATTTGTGGGTTAAACCTATGAGCTATAATTTCAGGGTCCTGCCAAGCTGATATATGAGTACTTTATGTGGAGGCCTTGCTGGTTGGGATCATAGTGTTTATGCTGGTGAACTGCTCAATTTTATTCTGTAAACAGACACTCACTATAGCTCGCATTTCTACAGCCCTTATTATATGTATTTTGGGGCTCTTCTCCACATACACCTGTATTCAGCCAGCTCCCTTAAAATGTAGAATTTTGATAGTCCCCACCTGACACTATATGATGTGCTGAGGAAAGCACTAGTATTACATATAAGCTAGGCTATATGGCTCACTCCCCAATAGAGGACTCCTACACCAGCCCTGAAGCCGCCCCCCCCCTTTTTTGCTCCTCTCCACTGTGTGGTAAGGGATACATAGTTTATTCTCCACACTCTCTATTTGACAGAGTTAGGCAGTCTCTGTCCTGTCCGTGAAGCCCATGTTAGGATTTGTGCCTGTATTCATGATAAGAATGGTTCTCCGGATCTCACAAATTAAAGAAGTATTATAATCATTGTTCTGTGTTCCAAAGTTAGCAACCTGTATATCCCTAAAATTTTGGTATAGATACTAGCTCATACATGTGTTTAATATCTATGATTGATCAATTAAGAGGGTGCCTCAGCGGTAGAGGATCTAAGGAAATTATTATAAATGTTTTTACGCTTTTCACAAGAATTAGCTGGACCCCTCTGCGGTTGGTCATATCCCTTTACCTACTAATTTACAGGTTTAATGGTGAAGCAGTGTCTGCAGCTTTGTTATATGATCCATACTGAGAATACTTATTCCTGAGAGTTCTGTCTTCTGATAAGTACTAGTTTCCAGCTCCCATAAGTGGATCTATTTCACATTGTTGACGCTTGTATGGTCTGTTATTAAATTATAAAAAGGGACATCATTAGGGTCAATACCACACTCCTACTATTGGTCAGTGTATTTATGCTTGAATGAAGGAACTGCTGTCATGTAATATTGTTTGAGATATTGCCCTATTTGCTGTGTTCGTACTTTGATATATTTCATTGCCTCAATAAAAATACTTTTTAAAAAAAAAACAAAACAAAACTGGGGAATGGGTAATAAAGGGATTATCTATCATTTTAAACAACAACCATTCTGGTGTTGACTGTCCCTTTAAGGTTCTGGAACCTGTAGCATGCCCCAGTCTAGAATTAAATATATATTTCTATGGGGTTACAGCATTGCTGCTGGGGTTACAGAATAGGCCATGTGCCTCCCCAACTGTGATCACCACTCATTTTTAACATCTCTCTGCATAGGATTTCATATTTTAATATATTTTATCATGTTTGTTGTTATGTATTAGGACTTACCTTCAAGTCTCTACAAATGCAGCATTTTCCAGCGCTGGTTTGTGTTTCACTCACCACTTGTATTATAAGCACTAACAGTGCTCCCTGCACTGTCCATTAAAAGTATAGGATGTGTTTAAAAAATGTCAGCCATGTTAAAATTCTCTGAGAAACTTTTTACCATCTACTTAACATAATGCCAGATAGTGCGCAAGGACATGGTAAAATTCCAGTTAATACGATAGATATTACATTTCTGTAAATTAAATAATGTTTGAGAGAATTTCAAGTTTTTTTCTCTGTTACTATTTATATACACTCACTGGCCACCTTATTAGGTACACCTGTTCAATTGCTTGGTAACACAAACTGCTAACCAGCCAATCACATGGCAGCAACTCAATGCATTTAGGCATCTAGGTGTGGTGAAGACGACTTGCTGAAGTTCAAACCGAGCATCAGAATGGGGAAGAAAGGGGATTTAAGTGACTTTGAACGTGGCATGGTTGTTGTGCCAGACAGGCTGGTCTGAGTATTTAACCCCTTAATGACCACAGCACTTTTCCATTTTCTGTCCGTTTGTGACCAAGGCTATTTTTTACATTTCTGCTGTGTTTGTGTTTAGCTGTAATTTTCCTCTTACTCATTTACTGTACCCACACATATGAGGAAAAAAAACTAATTTTTTCTAACTTTGACCCCCAAAATCTGTTACATATCTACAACCACCAAAAAACACCCATGCTAAATAGTTTCAAAATTTTATCCTGAGTTTAGAAATACCCAATGTTTACATGTTCTTTGCTTTTTTTGTAACTTATAGGGCCATAAATACAAGTAGCACTTTGCTATTTCCAAACCATTTTTTTTTTCAAAATTAGTGCTAGTTACATTAGAACACTAATATCTTTCAGGAATCTCTGAATATCCATTGACATGTATACATATTTTTTTTTAGTAGACAACCCAAAGTATTGATCTAGGCCCATTTTGGTATATTTCATGCCACCATTTTACCGCCAAATGCGATCAAATACAAAAAATCGTTCACTTTTTCACAAATTTTTTCACAAACTTTTGGTTTCTCACTGAAATTATTTACAAACCGCTTGTGCAATTATGGCATAAATGGTTGTAAATTATTCTCTGGGATCCCCTTTGTTCAGAAATAGCAGACATATATGGCTTTGGCGTTGCTTTTTTGTAATTAGAAGGCCGCTAAATGCCACTGCGCACCACACGTGTATTATGCCCAGCAGTGAAGGGGTTAATTAGGGAGCATGTAGGGAGCATTTTGGGGTAATTTTAGCTTTAGTGTAGTGTAGTAGACAACCCCAACTACGGATCTAGGCCCATTTTGGTATATTTCATGCCACCATTTCACCGCCAAATGCAATCAAATAAAAAAAAACGTTAACTTTTTCACAATTTTAGGTTTCTCACTGAAATCATTTACAAACAGCTTATGCAATTATGGTACAAATGGTTGTAAATGCTTCTCTGGGATCCCCTTTGTTCAGAAATAGCAGACATATATGGCTTTGGCGATGCTTTTTGGTAATTAGAAGGCCGCTAAATGCTGCTGCTCATCACGCGTGTATTATGGCTAGCAGTGAAGGGGTTAATTATGTAGCTTGTAGGGAACTTGCAGGGTTAATTTTAGCTTTAGTGTAGAGCTCAGCCTCCCACCTGACACATCAGACCCCCTGATGCCTCCCAAATAGCTCTCTTCCCTCCCCCACCCCACAATTGTCCCCGCCATCTTAAGTACTGGCAGAAACTCTGCCAGTACTAAAATAAAAGGTATATTTGGGGTTTTTTGAGTTTTTATTTAGCATATTTACATATGCTGCTGTGTAGGATCCCCCCTTAGCCCCCAACCTCACAGATCCCCCACCAAACAGCTCTCTAACCCTCCCCCTCTGCCTTAATGGGCGCCATCTTGGGTACTGGCAGCTGTCTGCCAGTACCCAGTTTAGAAAATAATTTGCTTTTTTTTAAGAAAAAATCCCTTTTTCTGTAGTGTAGCTCCCTCCACACCCAAGA